>NC_133771.1:72727718-72792766 GCF_003597395.2 Chelonoidis abingdonii
TAAAGGACCTCCCCCCAGCCTAAGGGGAGGATCCACAGGTCTGTGACACCAAATAATTCCGTGGGACAACTAATGAAAAAAAAAAGGTCGGGAGTGAGGTCATAGGGCTAAACGAAGGGAAACTGATGGGGACACCGAGCAGAGAACCCCAGACAACGCCCACTGCTCCTCGAAGGCGTCAAGGGAACCAGTGGACGCCGCCCAGAGGAACTCTGCCCGGATGCGTGAACAGATGGAGGAGCGGAAACAGGCCCCACAGTCGCAGGAAATCCTGTTGGCCAACCTTCTTTCCCTGGTTTTGTAGATGGCTAGTTTGGCCAGGACCAAGAGGAGGTTGGTAAGGCGATCCCGCGACTTTGTGGGGCCACGGATGGGGAATGCATAGATAAACAGATGAGGGGAAAAGTACAACCAAAAATGCAAGAAGAGATCCAAGAGGAGCCAGAACAGAGGCTGCAACCTGGCGCACTCTAAATAAATGTGCGCCAGGGTATCCTTCATGCCGCAAAAGGGGCAGGTGTTGGGGACAAGGGTAAACTGCACCAAGTACACGCCCATGTTCACGGCCCCGTGAAGGAGCCGCCAACTGACATCCCCGGTGGGCCTTGGGACCAGGGCAGAGTATAAGCTGGCCCACTGGGGTACGTTAATCTCTGATGGAAGGGTCTTAGAATTGTCCCAGAAGATCTGTTGCTGGTAGGGTGACCTAAGAAGAGGTTATTCAGGCAAAAGAAACACTTTGTTACCCAGATGGCTCCTCTCTTGACTTAGTTATTGTTTTCCTTCAGTCCACTCTCTCTGCCACTCTTGACTCCTTTGCCACTTTCCCTCATCACAAGGTCCAATCTTGAGCTGTAGCTTGCCCTTAACACCCATATTCTCTGCTCCTGTTCTCATTCTGCTGAGAATCTTTGGTGGAAATCTCAAGAGCATGTTGAGTTTCTCCACTACAAACTCACTCTCTTTTCCTTTAATTCTGTCATTTTATTAGCCAAACAGCTCTATTTCTCCTTCCTCATTGAATCCTTCACCTGAAACTCCAATTGCCTTTTTGCCAGATTTCCCCTGTACCAAATCCTTCCCCCCTCCTCCATCTCTGTTCAGAATCTTGCAGATTTCTTCTCTGAAAACAAATTGCTAAAATTTGGTGTAATCTAGCCCCTTCCCTTTGTCCTCTTCCCCCATTATTTACACGTACTGCTTTGACTAACATCTTTATCCTGATGACTATGGCCTCTCTGTCTCACATCTCTTTGTGAGTGTTTTATCATCTCAAACTCAGTGTGATCAAAACTTATGCACAACAAGTCAGAGAGGGGATTAGACTATCAGTCCTGATTCTTGATCCTCTGCTCCAGCTTTTGGTAACACCTGTCTCCAGTCTTTAACTTTCAGAAAAAGTAGGATCTCAATCCCAGTGGCCTGCCCATACCCCAAAAGACCAAGTTCCAATGTCCAAGACATTACATCAGGTGTTTTCAAGCATAACAGCTGCTCCATTTACCTACTGAATTGTTGTATTATAAGCATTCAACCAATAATATTGGAAAGGACTTAGAGATATCTTGCTCTAAAAAACAAGGGAGCCCATTATTATGTGGTATATTTTAATCTAGTAAATCCCACCTACCTGAGATGTAAAAACATCCACATCCTCTTGCATTTTAACTTTTGATGTTCAAAAAAAGTTTGTTCTTTAAAGTTATTAGTTTCTTAACTAATGATGCATTCATTTAAACAAAAGTGTTCATTTTAGCCTAATGATGGCATAGATACAAGTGAAGTGAACTCTACTTTTGCAGAGCAAATATGTGTCCATTAGCAGAACCTTCTGTAAATTCGATTTTGAGTGGGGAGCGGCAGATGTTTATTCAGTTTGCATATTTCTTGTGGTTTGTGGTTTCTTGTGGTTTAAGCATCTGAAGGGTGTAGACACTAACGAGGGAGAGGAATTGTTTATCATGATATCTGAAGCACCTTTTGCAAGTTTATGACGACTTTTTACCAGCCCTGGCAAAAGCCTGCTTCCCGAGCAATTGCATGAACCAGTCCTGCTTGTTCCCAATGCACAATTAGGCACTCTTCTCCCATGACAATGATTGCCTTCCAGAAACAGGCTAGTGTTGGTGACAGGTTGGAGTTGAAAGGAATTGAATTTATTGTGTTATTTAAAAAACAGAGAACAGCATTGTAACTAATAAGACATGTGCCTTTCATCACTGTGATTATTCCGCTTGTATGTTGCATTCCTTTCCTCCCACTGTTTGAGTGAGATTCTCAACACTGCTCCAGCCCTGGTTCCACAGAGAACATAAGAATGGCCATACTGGGTCAGACCAAAGGTCCATCAAGTCCATTATCCTGTCTTCTGACAGTGGCCAATGGCAGGTGCCTCAAAGGGAATGAACAGACAGGTTATCAAATGATCCATGTCCTGTCACCCAATCTCAGCTTCTGGAAAACAGAGCTAGGGACATCATTCCTGCTCATCCTGGCTAATAGCCATTGATGGACCTATCCTCCATGAATCTACCTAGCTCCCTTTTGAACCCTTGATAGTATTGGCCTTCACAACACCCCCTGGCAAGGAGTTCCAGAGGTTGACAGTGTGTTGTATGAAAAAATACTTTCTTCTGTTTTTTTTTTCAAACCTACTACCTATTAATTTCATTTGGTGGCCCCTTGTTCTTGTATTATGAGAAGGAGTAAATAACACTTCCTTATTTATTTTCTCTATACCACTCATAATTTTCTAGACCTCTATCATATCCCACCTTAGTTGCCTCTTTTCCAAACTGAAAAGTCCCAGTCTTATTAATCTCTCCTCATACGGAAGCCATTCTATACCCCTAATAATTTTTGTTGCCCTTTTCTGAACCTTTTCCAATTCCAATATATCTTTTTTAAGATGAGGCAACCACATCTGCACACACCACCACCAAGCAACTGAAGCGCTGATCAAGGGGGAGAGCCTGGCTAAAGGGCAATGTGCCAGCCTGTGGTGAGAAGCCCCTAAGTTTGTAAAAGCACTGGAAGTGTTAAGATCAGCTTAGAATGCGTTTTGCTTTTATTCCATTTGACCAAATCTGACTTGTAGTGCTTTCACTTATAATCACTTAAAATCTATTTTTGTAGTTAATAAATTTGTTTGCTTATTCTACCTGAAGCAGTGCATTTGGTTTGAAGTGTGTCAGAAACTTCCTTTGGGATAACATATCAATTTCTTTGTTAAACTGACAAACTCATATAAGCTTGCAGTGAACCAGACGGAGGTTCCTAGGCTTATGTCTGGGACCAGAGATATTGCCTAGTGTCATTTGGTTGCACAATCCAAGCATGGCTGGCCAAAAGTTCTGTCATGTAGTTGGGAGCAGCTTACATGCCAGAGGCTGTGTGGGAACATCCTGGGAGTGGGGGTTCTCACAGCAGAGCAGGTTAAGGCTGGCTCCCAAAGTCGAGGACTGGAGTGACCTAGAAGATCACCGGTCCAGATAACACCAGGGGAATATCACAACCATTCTGAGCAAGAAAGATAGTTAAGAATCCTCTTTGTCTCTTAACCAGATACCCAGGCAATACCAGAGATGCAGCAATGTGTAAGCTTCCCTACAATGTGCCTTACTACCTACATGGATGGAACATCAGTAATCATACCTAACTTCTATATAGCATTTTTCATCAGTAGATCTTGAAGTGCTTTAGGAAGGAGGTCAGTATTTCATCCCCATTTTACAGGTGGGGAAACTGAGGCAGAGAGCAGTAAAGTAACTTGTCTATTGTCAGCCAGCAGGTCAATGGCAAAGCCAGGAATAGAACCCAAGTCTTTTGAGGCCTAATTCAGTGCTCTACCACCTAGACCATACAGCCTTCCCAGAGAATGAGTGTATTTTAGATGCCATATCAGTACACACCCTTAGAGTGTCAGCAAGGGTCCAATTCATGTTAATTATGGTGGTGTTTTTTTATTATTCATAATATGTGTACCAGCAGGTGAGATCACAAGATCATTTACTACACTTTACTAGTACACAGCAATCAAGGGAGCAGAATCACGACCAAAAGAACTATTCTACATAACTAACTGGCTAATCAACCCAGACTGCAAAGCCCATTCATTGGATCTGAGCAGCCGCTGCTCAGAAAAGCTGTCAGTGTACTTTGCTGACAAGAGCAAAATGTAAATTTTATGCAGGAAAATTTCAATGTTTCAGAAATTTTTTTATTTTTCCATTGGGAGAATCTAAATGAAATATTTTGATTTGGATCAGGTTGACTCAAATTGAAATATTTTGGTTTGTGGTACTAAAACAAAATTTTTAATTTTGGGCCAATTTGATATTAATCTGTGTCTGCCTGAGCTGCTGCTATGTCTCATGGAAATTGTAGTTCAGGAACTGCATGCTCCCCTTCTCTGCTGTGGGCTGGGCTCCCTGGCTGAGTTTGGCCCCACCAAATTGGCCAAAGCTCAAGCACCCTGAAAAATGTCAGCATAACAAGATGTGAAACAGGTCTGTACCCTTCCTGGCTAGTAAAAGTTAGCGAAGAAAAAACGACCTCATGGAAATTGTTAATGCTTCTTTCAGAGATGCATACCCACCAAAAGCCTTGAAAAAGCAATAGTCCGCCCATTCCTCAAAAAGCCAACATTGTGCCCTGAAGACCTCTCCTGCCATCCCATCACCAGTCCCCTAGTCCTGGATAAAATAACAGAGAAAGTAATAACCACCAAGATCCAGCAAGGTACAGCACTGAGACATCTCCTAAATGACAACCTCTTCCTTGCTATGGACACAGGCAGATCTCCATGCTCAAATTGCTGCACTTCTCTGCAGCCTTTGGCACAGTGCCCACAAGGTACTGCTGCTAACCCATCTACACGGCATAGCAGAAGTAGATGGCTCAGCACTACAGTGGCTCCAATCATTCCCCTCCAACAGAAAGCAGAGTGGTGATGGGCAACTGTTCCTCCTCTCTGAAAGTTGTCTATGGGGTCCCACAGGGATCCATACTATCCTTGCCCCTCTCATCAATGAAACCACTGGGGGAAGTAGTGAGATGCCATGGGCTCAGCTGCCAACAATATGCAGATGACACCCAACCCTGTAGCTCATTTGCCACTGATGCCACCACCACCATTAGAAAGATATCAGAATGGCTACAGGAAGTCAGCTCTAGCTTTTTGGATGAAGAGCAGCTGGCTCAGGCTGAATCTAGGCAAGATGGAGGTGATGCTGGGTGGAAAGGGAAAACACTTTCAAGATCTAGCTGAGATACTGTTTGCATCTTCTACTGATGGCAAACAGCTCCCATTCACCAAAGGGGTATGAAACCTCAGAGTCCTGTTCGACTCTTCTCTAAGCTTGGACAGCCAGGAACTTCGGTATTTAAAAGTGCCTTTTTCCTCCTCCCACTCTGTAGGAAACTTTACCCTCAGATGATGACTGACTACAGTGTTCCATGCATTCATCCCCTCTGGAATGGCTTACTGTAATTCAGTGTGTCTGAAGCTGAACGTGAAGATGATGAACAGACTCCAACAGGTACAGAATGTGGCTGCCTGCCTTTTCTATGGCTTAGGCCTCCACCGTCTAGTGCAAGTCAGGTCTGTGTTCAAGTCCTTCCACTGGCTTCCAGTCCGTTTCAGATGCCAGTAAGACCTTGGTCCTAATCTTCAAAACAGTTAACGGTTCAAGGCTCAGCTACATCAATGACCAGATTTCAATCTATGAACCTTTGAGACAGTGCAGATCACAAAGGCTAGGATGTAGCATATGAGAGCGAGGCATAAAGCATTCCCAATTGACAGAATGAATTTCCAGAGCACATGAGGTAAATCCAGACCTTGACTATCTTTAGGAAACACTGCAAAACCTCGGAAAAAAGCTTCTCCATCATAGCAAGGATATCGTATCATTCACATCACTCCATCTGCCCAAACGCTCCCACCACATGAAGAAATAAACTCTACCTCTCCTGTAATACAAACAAATCAACCAGCCAAACCCAACAATCAAACAAACTAATAAGAGGGGAGAAATACCAGAGATTCCATCAAGTCTACCAGGGACTTTGCTATCGCTACTGATTTTACCTGGAAAAAGCTCAGATACCATGGTTATGGGCAGCAGCATAAAACCCTAAGACTGATAGAAATGATCAAGTACATAAAGTTTTGTGACCTACTGTGTTACAAACATTGATTAATTTGTCCGATACCCAAAGCTACAGATGGATAGTGTAGCTATTACCTCCGAAGCTTTGACATGTGGCAAAGAGTAGCTTAATAGTTCAATTCGCTCCTGGAAGAGCTCTTTAGGTGGGCCAAATAAGCAGCATGCAATTTCTATGAAAAAGCAATGCTGCTGCTCCTTGTGAAGCTTTAACTTCCTGCAGTGCCAGATGTAGCTAGCGTTTTACCATTCTTTCTTCAAATAGCAGTGCTCAGGGGGGATAAACTTTACTTAACCTAATTAATTTTAATCACAGCTTTCAAATCTCATACTGTGCAAAGAATTACAAATTGGAATACATTAATAGAAGCCATGGTTTATGCTGCAAACTAATTGTGAAATGTGTATTTACATTTTCTGCATGAACTTGCAATTACCATTAAAATAAAATTCAGTTATGTCCTTTTAAATTACTAAAATGTGAAGAACAGATTGAGCTGGTCCCATTTGTTGTACTAAATGGCTTGAAAATGGCCTACATTTCAAAGAATTAAATGACTCTCCTTGAACAAGAGGCTTTAGAAAATGATTTCCAGTTGTCTAGAGTTAAGATGCTTCCAGGCACTCTTGTTGTTTAAACAATCTTTATAAAAATGGATTATAGGTTTAAAGTTTCCCACCTGCTTTAATACAGATTCATTTAAATAAAGCAGACAGCTCTTTTTCAAACTCTCACTTAGGTTTTCTTTTATGAGTAGATGGAAGTAGCAACCACTCTCCCTCACTATATCCAAGATCTCATTCTGAACTCCTGCAGAGTTCAGAAGCGTCCCAGAAAGTGAGCTTCCCAATAAAGAAGCTCATCCTTTATTCTTTGTATCTACTGGTAAAAAAATGATGGGAGAAATACTTACAAGAAACTTCAAAGCCAGGTATAATCCAACCAGGGGGTTTATTACAGACTCAAAACATTGACCATGTGTATCAAAATGTTCTCTAAGTTTCATAACTCTTATGCAATCCTGATCAGTTTTGAGAGATTTTAACGTAGGGTAAAATTTTCAAGAGTACCTAAGGGTACATCTACATTGGAAATGAAGATGTAATTGTTGCATGGGTAAGCATATCCATGCTTAATTTAGCTAGCACTGGTAACAATAGCAGTGTCGATGTGGCACAGGCTTCAGCATGGCTAGCAACTAGAGTACATTCTAGAGCACTTGGAGGGCTTGAACTCTGGTTGCTATCTGCTATTGTTAATTAAAGGTAGTATGGGTATGCCCACCGAAGCTACAATCATACTTGCACCCTTGCAAAGTCCCACAGCTCGAGCCCAAAAAAGTTTAATTAAATTACAAGTTAAGTAGGAAGACCACCAGCAGGGGATGCCATGGAATATCCCGAGAGCAACCTGGGACTGGGTAGTGCTGTGCCCCTTAACTCTCCAGCCTAGGCTGTCTCTCACAATGCTTTGCTAGTGACAAGCAGCAAACCCCTCCAAGTGCTGTTATCACTCAGCACAGCCGCATGTGGAGCCCCACACCTAGTTAGATTGCATGAATGCTCCCTGAGCCACTCACGAATCATGCAGATAAAGGCACCAGCGAATTCCCCCCAGCTTCCCAGCCCTGCACTTCAGAAACCTGACCAGTGTAAGGTTTCATTACCCAGTCTGCCCCTTCCTCAATGCGGAGAGGACACAAACAAGCCTTCGTAAACTGAGCTGAGATTTTTCAAGCACTTTAACCATAACACATTGTTTTAGGTAAAACATAAAACAGATTTATTAACTACACAAAGATAGTTAGGCACAAAAGGTCAGAGATAGTTACCAAAGAAAAAAAAGGTAAGTGTACGGGTTAATCTTAAACCTTAGTATACTAGGCAGTATTTAGATCAAGCAGTTTTTGTCACCCCACTGAGTGTTACAGTTCTTAATACACAGGGTTCCCCGTTTAAGCCTGGGACCAGTCTCCTCAGCTGAAGTCTTTATCTTCTTAACGTTCTTGTTTCCTCCAGCGTAGGTGGGGGAGGAGAAAGGCCAAAACATGTTGCCACTGTCACCTATTTTATATCCTCAGTCCATGTGCCTGGAAAACACTAGCCCAGACTGGTCACAGAGTTGAGCAAGCCCTCACTGTGTGATACTTTTGAAGCCGTCTTACAGTCTTGTAAATCCCTTGTTTACAACCCCCCTGTTGATTAATGGTTGTTTAACATTCTCTGGGCATGGATCACCTCCTTCGTTGTCACTAGCAAACTTACAACATGTTTCAATAACTATACAGCAAAATCTCATAACTTCATACACACCAACGATATACATATTTTGACAGAACAACGGGTTTCAGCAGATCATAACCTTTCCTATGATATCTTACATAGCATGCTTTATATGGAATATATCCTAATTATCTGACAGTGGTGAATATAGTGGCTCCCGGGTGCTGCTTCGAAGTACAGAATGCCCAGCTAATACAAGAGTAGAACTATAAAGACTGCACACTTTATAAAAATAAATACACAAATACAGAAAAAAAATTACTCATCATTGTAAACCGGTCAGGCTGGGGCTCGTCCCCCTCAGGCGCGGCGGGGAGCCAGGGCGCCTCCTTACACGCAGCAGTCCGCGTCTACGCCTGGCCCTTGGGCAGGGCGGGCAGCAAATAGTTCAGGCTCAGTTCAGGGGCTGAGCAAACACAACACAGTACAAGCAGTGAGTCTATACCGAAGGCCTTTTCAGACCACCGAGAGGGGGAATCTGCCACCCTTGGACGGGTGGCAGGGGGGACGCAGGCCCTGCCACTCCACTGCGTCCCAACCCGGGGCCCTAGCAGCGACAAGGGTTCGCTGCAGTCAGTGGGGAATCCAGGCCGCAACACACTGACATGGGTTCACAGTCCCCAGGA
Organism: Chelonoidis abingdonii; assembly: GCF_003597395.2. NCBI lineage: Eukaryota > Metazoa > Chordata > Testudines > Testudinidae > Chelonoidis > Chelonoidis abingdonii. The sequence goes on from NC_133771.1 coordinate 72,736,798, forward strand.
GCCAGACTGGGGTCGGCTACCCCCGGGCTACTTCCAATTCCCCCCTCTCCCTGTACCTGGCCTCCGCTGGCGTAGTTTGGGGGGTCCCAGACCATGGGTTCCTCTGGATACTGGGAGGCAGGACTCTCCGATGGCTCCTCCGGATAGCGAGCGCAGGGCAGGTCAGGCTGGGGGTCCTCCGGGTACCGGGCATGAGGCAGGTCCGGCCGGTGCTCCTCCGGATAGTGAGCGCAGGGCAGGTCAGGCTGGGGGTCCTCCGGGTACCGGGCATGAGGCAGGTCCGGCCAGCGCTCCTCTGGATACCGGGCATGGAGCAGATTGGGCCCAGCGGGAGCTTGGGCCTCAGCCTCTGTCCTCTTCGGCGGCTGGCCCGCAACTGAGCTCTGGGGCCGGGCTTTTATACTTCCTGTCCCGCCCCTTGACCTCCAGGGGGCGGGGATAGGCGGCGTTGGCTCCGCCCATGGAGGTGCCTGCTCTGGCTCGTCCCCCTCAGGCGCGGCGGGGAGCCAGGGCGCCTCCTTACAAACATAAAAACACTTATTGAGCCCTTTCTAGATTTAGATTAATAGATTAGAAAGCCAGAAGGGACCATTTCAATCATTTAGTCTGACCTCCCTCATAAACAGGCCATAGGATTTCCCTGAACTAATTCTTGTTAGAACTAGAGTATATTTTGATTTAAAAGCTTCCAGTGACAAAGAATCCACCACAACCCTTGGTAAATTGTTGCAATGGTTAATTACTCTCCCTGTTAAAAATTTGTGCCTTATTTCTAGTCTAAATTTTTTTAGTTTCAACTTCCAGCCACTGGATCTTGTTATATGTTTCTTCTTTCTATTCAAAGTATTACCAGATTGTCACAGGCTCTTGGATCATCCAGGAAGCCTCCTCTGGATGACTGAGGGAATAACTAACACTCTAATCTTCTTCTTTTTGTAAATCCTAATCCTGCAATCTGATCCATGTAGTTGACTCCTTGCACTTGGGTAGAGTTCCATACCCTGCGTGGACATAAGGGTCTGCCTGAGCGGAACAGATTGGAGAAGCAGAGCCATACATAGTAACAGGGAGGAGAAATGTGACTTTAAGAGCTCAGCCTTTTTCTCAGGATAACAAGACCATATCAGCGTTTCCAGTATAATTGGCCTAGGTAACTGGGATGTGCAAATCCTCCTCATTTACCTGATGGAGTCCAGATCTACACTAAATCCACAGAAGAGCTACCAAGAAAAGAAAAGGTTTATAGAATAGACATCCCTTGTGCCTCAGAGAAACGTTGAAAATCTATACAGGATTCATCGCACCCCTGCCTACAAACTACAGTACAGTGTCTCCTTTTAGACATATTTTGAACAGTAATAACATTTATTTTACTAACTTATAACACTAAAGTCAATAGAAACAGTTCCACAATACGTTTTCTCATTCAAAATTCAGGGAGACTCTTTTGTAGTGAAGTGTTTCACATTCACAGAACCGCTTAATTATGATGGCATTTGGATATTGTTTCTACTTTGCTATGAATCTAGTTTCACTATAGCAGGGTTCAAGCTTCTGTATTCCACTGTATTAAAGGATACCATTGAGAGGAGCACAGCAGTGACTGCATTTTCTTTCCACTATAAAACTCTCTATAATTTAGCATTTTCTGTTGAACAAGATTCCAAACTAATCTGGCTTGTGATTAGTCAGGAGACACATCACAGTCTTGACACTGCAATCACTAGTCATTCACATAGAAAAAGGTCAAGTTTCAGTCCTTTCAGGAAACCACAACAAGCTTTATATATGATAGATGATAATTGTTGCCTAACTTGCAAGCTTCATGCTTACTAACCAATTTATAGTCTGTTGGAGCTGCAAGAAAGCCATGTTTAGAATGCTGAGTTTAAAGATAATAGCTAGTTACAATATTTTTTCATAGGAGCGCAATACAAAATATGCTGATGTTAGAAGACTAAAAGGATGAAACATTGGTGGATGAGGATATCCAAAATAAGACTGAAAACCATTAATGCCGAAAGCGTTTATGCAGGAGTAAAATTAACTATGTTGTTGCCCTGCAGCTGCACTTCAAATTTACATTTGCATGAAAAAGTTTGTTATGAAATGCATCTTCTCTTTTTCAAAGTTGCAATTCATGTTTTCTGATAGTATATATAGATACGGAAAGTGAATACAATTTTAAAGTAGATGATGGGCCAGATCCTCACCTGATGTAAATTATAATTATTGCTTATTTGTATTATCTTGACACCTAGAGCCATAGTCATGTATCAGGACCCCACATAGCAGGGATGGCCAAACTGTGGCTCATGAGCCACATGCGGCTCTTTTACCATTAAAGTGCAGCTCACAGAGCTTCACCCCCATTCCCTAGCTACCAGACTGGGGTAGAGGACCTCAAGACCTTTGCCTTGCAGCGGGGTAGAGGCTTCTGCCCAGCAGGGAGGGAAGGGTCTCGGGGTTTCAGCCCTGCAGGGCACCACCTGCTGGGACTCAAGGTTTCAGCAGGAGTGGGGCTGAAGCCCCGAGGCCTGGACACCAGCAGGTGTGCCCTGGCTCTCAAACTTCTGAAGGTTGTTGTATGTGGCTTGGAGAGCCAGTAAGTTGGCCAGTTGCAATGTAGCTGTAAAGAAGCTCTAGTGCAGTGTTTCTCAAACTGGGGTCGCTGCTTGTGTAGGGAAAGCCCCTGGCGGGCCAGGCCAGTTTGTTTACCTGCCCTATCTGCAGGTCCAGCTGATCACGGCTCTCACTGGCTGCGGTTTGCTGCTCCAAGCCAACAGGGGCTGCAGGAAGGGTGGCCAGCACATCCCTCAGCCTGCTTCCTGCAGCCCCATTGGCCTGGAACGGTGAACCGCAGCTAGTGGGAGGCGCGATCAGCTGAACCTGCGGATGCGGCAGGTAAACAAACTGGCCCGACCTGCCAGGGGCTTTCCCTACACAAGCAGCAACCCCAGTTTGAGAAATACTGCTCTATTGGCCTGGTCATTTTTAATGCACAGTCTCAAAGTTCAGGGCAACTGCACCTATATTCCTCCTCTGTGGTCCAGCAAGGGCACCTACTCTTGGCTTCTGAGCCATCACCTCTCTTAGGTGGACCTATGCATGTCTCTCCCTTCTAACTGGGGTATTTCCAGGCTGACCATTTCATTGACTGACTGTCCTGAGACCTCCCCCAGCAAAAGTCAGATTGCCTAAGTAGACCTGCTTCACTTCTCTCCTCAGAGATGGTAGACAGTGTAATTGGCAAGAGTTGTAAGTTACCACACAGCTAAGCAACTGTTTTATTCTTAAGGTGAAAGCATTACAGAGAAAACATATCAAAAACAATAAAAGAACCTACACACATGCTAATAAGGTCACCAGAGATCACCCGCCAACTCCAATGAGGGCTTTAGTTGGAGATTAGTCCTTCAAACCCCACTCAGGAATTTTCCTGTGGTCACCAGTTCATAATTGCTTTTGCTGAGAACTAAACCCCAAGTCTTATGGGGCCTCAACAGGCTAAAGACCTTCCAATCCTTACCTAAACATTGGGACCCTACTTTGACCAGAGGTAGGATGACTAGATGTCTGATTTTATAGGGGCAGTCCTGATATTTGGGGCTTTGTCTTATATAGGTGCCTATTACCCCCTACCCTGTGTCCTGATTTTTCATACTTGCTGTCTGGTCAGCCTAACCAGAGGTCCTACCCATTTGCTGGATCAGAAAGAAGCCCTGAGTCAGTTTAAGCTCAAGCTATTGAACCAAAAATCCTTTCTTTGTCTGTTGATCCCTGGAGAATCCAGTTTGAACTGGTATATGTGAGCCTCTCTCCAGTGGTGGTCTCTGGAGATGTTACAACCTGAATGAATTTGCCTAATCACCTCCTACTGTTCTTAGTTCCTTAGTTTCCTCCACCTGGAAATACAAACAATCCTTCTATATATATAAACTTCTGCCTTTTTTATACAATCAACTCCTAAAACACTAACTTAATTAAACAAGGTTTGTGCAGGATATTGTCATATCTGTCACACAGTATTTTACTGTTTTCTAAAATAAAATACCTACTGTATTCAAACAAAATATTTACATTTACTTCTTTTCAAACTGCACTGAGAAGACAAAAAATTAATTATACAAGTCAACAAATTCAGTAGCTGGTCAAGAAAATTACCTCTACAGCTATGTTCAACAGAGAAGGTTCCAGCCATGCAGTGCACCCTCCTCTCACTTACACTAGTGTAAATCATTGGTGAAGTCAGTGGGGCTACACTGGTACAAACAAAAGGGACAATGGGAGCAAAATTAGTCTGATTCCTATCCAGGGAACCACATTGCCTCCATTATAGTCAGAAAGGTTTTTACCATCTTGTTCAACTAGAGTATGTAAAATAGACAAATAAAAACCTAAACTAGTTTAAATCAACCAATTATAAACTATGTAGTATAGTAGTATACCCTGCATCTGCGGGATAATAATAAGTGAGGAGATGAACTTTAAGCACACACAGAACTGAGTGGTGGGACATTTTAATACCAGAACTGTATACAATGTGTATGCTAACCAACAATCTTAGCGTAAGACATGGGTCTCAGGTTTGCTACAGAATGAGGGAATTGGTAAGTCAGCTTGGTCTTGCTCGGAATTCTAAAAACAATAATAGAATCACAGGAATATGTGGCTGGAAGGGACCTTGAGAAGTCATCAAGTCCAGTCCCCTGCGTTGTGGCAGGTCCAAGTAAACGTCGACCATCCCTGACTGGTATTTGTCCAATCTGTTCTTAAAAACCACCAATGATGGGGATTCCACCATTACCCTTTGAAGCCTATTTCAGAGTTTAGCTACCCTTATGTTTAGAAAGTTTTCCCTAACAGATGAGCTAAATCTCCCTTGCTGCAGATCAGGTCCATTACTCCTGGTCCTACCTTCACTGGACTTGTAGAACAATTGACCATCATCCTGTTTATAATACCTTTAACATATTTGAAGACTGTTATCAGGCCACCCTTCAGTCTTCTTTTCTCAAGAGAAGACATGCCCAGTTCTTTTAATCTTTCCCCAGAGGTCAGATTTTCTAAACTTTAATTATTTTGGTCACTCTCCTTTGGTGTTGGAACTCCCTCCGAAACCTCTTTCCACTCAGCTTCCCACGACCTCAGTTTGACTCCAGCCTTCGTCATTCAGGTATCTTTATTTGGCATAGAGCAGTGCTACGCTCAGTGTGGGGAATGGATGCAGGGTACATCACAGTTACAAAGTTACACAGAAACCTTTTCCCTTTATACACATTACACATCTCATTTGCATCACACATTTTTGGATTGGACTGGCTACTTTGCAGGAACCAATCCCTCTGCAGCATGCACCACATCTCTACATTTCTAACTTCCTGTGTTATCTAGTTCATAGTAAATATTTCCCTGCATGTTCTCTCGCTTATCTTAATTGGCTTAGGCATTCTGTTTTCTTAGCCTACTGACCTATTTACTTATCTTATTTAGTACAAATGTTCTGTTTTCAAACTGATGATTCATTTCTTTCCCTAATTCTCTCTTTCAAAAAATGAGGTCTCCTTCCGTATGTTAATTGCTCATGTCAGGCCAGGCCTGAGCGATCTTTGGACTCTCTCCAATTTCTCCACATCTTTCCTAAAGTGTGGCATCCAGAAATGGAAGCAATACTCCAGATGAGGCTTCAGCAGTCCCAAATAGAGCGGGACTCAGATATGTCACATCCAAAACTCTTGTTAATACACCCAGAATGGTATTAACCTCATTTGCAACTGCCTCACATTGTTGACTCATATATTGTTTGTGATCCTCTATAACCCTTAAATCCTTTTCAGAAGTACTACCACTTAGCCATTTAGTTCCCATTTTGTGTTTGTGCATTTGATTTTTCCTTCCTAAGTGAAGCACTTGGAACTTATTTTTATTGAATTTCACCTTGTTGAATTCAGTCCAATTCTCCAATTTGTCAAGGTAATTTTGGATTCTTATCCTATCCCCCCTAAGTGCTTGCAATCCTTCCCAGCTTGGTGTCATCATTTTATAAACATACTCATCTCCATTATCCACATCATTAATAAAGGTATTGAATAGTACAGCATCCCTTACTGACCCCTGTAGGACTCTACCTGATACACTTTCCCTGTTTGACAGCAAACCACTGGGTATGGTCTTTCAATCATTTGTGCACTCACCTTGTAGTAATTTCATCTAGATCACATTTTCCTAATTTGTTAAGGAGAATGTCACATATGACTGTGTCAAAAACCCTACTAAAAATCAAGATATATTACATCTACTGCTTCCCCACCAGTCACTAGGACAGTAACCCTGTCAAAGAAGGAAATTAGGTTGGTTTGGCATGATTTGTTGTGTACAAATCCATGCTGACTAATACAGCCCTATTATCCTCTAGGTGTCTACAAATTGATTGTTTAATAATTGTTCCAGTATCTTTCAAGGTATTGAAGTTAGTCTGACCAGTGTATAATTCTCTGTGTCCTCGTTGGTCTCCCTTTTAAAGGTTAGGTACTTCTTAGCAATTCATCCATGTTTCCACTATTTGTAGGATCTGGCCTTTTACTATTCTTCACATTTGGATTCTTCACAGTTAGGCCTTTAATATTGTCTTCCTGAGAAACTGCAAGGTCTCCTACACTCTTTTTTCCGTTAGATTTTCTTCTCCTGGGCCCTTACCTACCAGTTCTCTGAATTTGAGATGGGGAGGGCTGTGATTTACTAGAGATAATTTTTTCCCAGGTGTCTGGCTGGTAGGTCTTGCCCACATGCTCAAGGTCTAACTGATTGTCATATTTGGGGTCAGAGAAGACGTTTTCCCCTGGGTTGGACTGGCAGAGACCCTGGGTTTTGTTTGTTTTTTGCCTTCTTCTGCAGCATGTGGAATGGGTCACTTGCAGGTTTAAACTAGTGTAAATGATGGATCCTCTGTAACTTGAAGTCTGTAAATCATGATTTGAGGACTTCAGTAACTCAGTCAGTGGCTAGGGGTCTATTTCAGGAGTGGATGGGTAGGGTTCTGTAGCCTGCAATGTGCAGGAAGTGAGACTAGATGATCAGATGGTCCCTTCTGGCCTTAAAGTCTAGGAGTCTGTTTTGTTGCTGTTTTTTAAGTCCATTGGCCTTCCTTTTCTTAGAATCATGAAATCTATAATTTCATGCTCACTTTCACCCTAGTTGACCTCCACCTTCAAATTTGCTACTTTGTTGGTCAGAATCAAATCCAAATGCCTTTCCTCTTTGTTATTTCCTCCATTTTCTGAAACAAGAAGTCATCTACAATACATTATTGAAATTTTTGAGTTTTGCTGTATTACTTATCCAGCAGATGTCTTGATAGTTAAAGTCCCACATTACTACCAGGTCTTGTGTTTTGGATATTTCTATTATTTGTTCTAGGAATGCCTCATCCACCTTCTCTTCAGTAGACCCCTACTATGATATCACCCCTATTTTTACCCCTTATATCTTTACTCAGAGGCTTTCTACTGGTCTGCTTCTGACCTGCTTCTGGACCTTGAAACAAGTGTATATATTCTTGACACATAATTCAACACCTCCTCCCTTTTCATCCCACCTGTCCCTCCTGAACAAGTTATGCCCCTCTATGCCAATATTCCAGTCATGAGACTTGTTCCATGATGTGTCTCTGAAATAATGGCAATGAAATAAAAATAAACTCAAGACTTAATATTTTGGGAAGGCCTAAAAAGCTTTATAGATTGGATAGCAAAACAAACAAAAAACAAAAAACAACAAAAAAACAAACAACCAAAAGAAGGCAACATGGCTGCTTGTTAAAAATTCTGTAAAAGCATTTTAAAAATTAAAAATAAGATTCTGATTGAAATAAGGGGCTCCTAGAGAGCTATTAATGTATTATACATTTGAGGTCCCCCCCTGTATGGCTGCATGTTATTACAGGAACATGGTGTGCAATCATTATGAAACAATGTACCTAAAGATGTATCTCTGCAATCTAGTATGCACAGGAGGAAAGCTTTAATCACTGAATTCAAGTCTTATTTTATAATATTTAAAACTGGTTAAAAACTGCAAAATGATCTTCCTTTTTTGAGACTTGTTACAGTGGCAGAACTGGTTGCTGGGTGGTAAGAAATTGCATTCTGGTGGAAGAGGGTAGGTAACCTTATTAGAAGATGAAACACAAATCAGCATTTTTTTTTTTTTTAAACAAACACCATGAGTATTAACTTTGCTTCACTCTGTCTAACCTCTCCAGATTATTTCTTTGGAGCTGCTGAACCAGTAAAAAGTCTGACTGCAACATTTGATGGCTGAATGGTAGTAGCACATAGCGGGCCAGATTTTAAAAAGTGTTTAGGCATCTAAAGAGGCACATAGGCAGCTAATGGGATTTTCAAAAGCACCAAAGGCCTAACTTCCATTAAGCACTATAGTGTCTCAACATAAACACAAAAAGCCACGCCTTAAGCAGTTACTAGAGAGCTCCCTGGCCAGGAAGTCCCTCTGTTTATTATACTTCTCCTGCAACACATTCTTATCCCCTCTGGTAATCTATAAAACACTGCAAACCCCACTAGGTGCCTATTAGCATCTTTAGACACCAAAATACCTTTGAAAATGTAGCTCAGGGTTCTGTCTTCTTTTTGCCCATGTTCCACACATTGCCATGGAAACTCTTGGCTTTTGGTGGTTGCAGTGACTTTTTCACAAGACGCTGCTGCCTGTAAAAGCAGATGACAATGTTGGTGATCGATGTCATGGTTCCCTTACTTATGCCTCCTGTATCTCCACACTTGATTAAGGGGGTGAATTGAGGTTAATATTCCTGTCCTTGGAATTAGATCTGTCCTTGTCCAGAGTACAAGTAGTGAAAACAATATGGATATGGAGACTTTCATGTCTAGGTCACTAGTTTATTTACTACCAGTTGGGTAGTGACTAATACCATTAATTTTTCTACTTGGTGGCCTGCGTGGAATGAACTGGAGTTTTTAGTCTAGTTGTTAAATAGTCACATCACAAAACCACTGACAACCTTGGTGATTGTGTGAAGGCCAGGCCAAAAGACTCCATCTGCATGGTGATTGAACTAGTCTCTCTCTTGTGTACGTAGTCCCTCTTGCACTGGTGTCTGAGACATACTGGTTGAATGGAGATTCTGCACTGGCTGCTCTGTGTGTTATACCAGTTACATGGATAAATATAGAATTTCCTTAAAAGTATTAACTGCATGTTTTTATTAAATGTAAAGGCTAATCAGAGCTGCTGAATCTGTAATTTTGTCCTGTATGTTAGTAGTATTCCCACTAGCTTCTGCTTCTCTGATCTGTCAGATTACTTCTGTGCATTGCAAACCCAGCCCACCCTGCTCAGACAAGTATAACAAGTATTACTCTTATTTTGCCGGTGGGGTAAGCTGACACATGGAGTTTTAGTGACTAGCCCAAGATCACTGTGGCAGAAATGGGAATAGAACACCAGGGTCTCAAATCCTACTATATCCAATAAAGGGAACCCCGTCTCTCTCTCTTATAGCTCTGATCCATCCCACTGCTAAGACTGCACATTTCTGGTGATGCAACATCTGAAGTTCCTTCCATCCACCACTATTCTTGCTATGAAGAATCTCCAAGCTACAGGGAACCAAGCCTGAATCACAGAACCGCAACCTGTTTTTAAACTGTGCCACACATTGAGAACTTTAACATTTTGTGACTGGTCTGAGTAAAACAACAGGAAAAGGGACACAACTACTCAATATTTTGCCATGCAGTATTATAACTCACACAGCAATGATTAGGTTTATTCAGATAGCATTGGGAAAATTAGCCTAAGTAAATACCAGGCACAGGATCATAGAGGGTCATGAGAGCTCAAAGTGATCAGTGTTCATCATTATACTCTTAAGGGATTTGTATTTATGCCAAGTTAATAAGTGAAGACATAGTCTATAAATGACTCCTTTGGTCATTCTGTATCTCTATGCTTTCATGCAAATAACCACAGCAACGTTTAGTGTTACAATCAATTTTTGACTTGTATTTGGAGGCAGCTGCTTCTCCCCTCTTCCCCTCCAGGCTTAACACAATAAAACTGGACAACAGGACAAAACAGTGTAGTTGGTAATGTTATTTGAGAATGGCTTTGTCCATTGTGCTGATCCCACAAATATTTTTCCCATGCAGAGATAGTATGTTGGCTTAAATCCAGGCCTGTAAACTCTTCCTAGAGATTTTCCATATTTTAGCTTTAATTTACAAGTGTTTGTTCATTCCAGAGTTAGAAGGACATTAAGCCAAGGCTAAATCTCAGTTTTTTGTAAGTATGAACCTGATCCTGTACACTCTGAGTGCCCATTGAAAAGTGTCAGTACCCAGCAGAAGAGTCTCAGCACCCAGCAGGACTCAGCCACGTAATTGGGGTTTTGTAGATAATTCTCACACTGCATTGCCTTGAAAATCAGTATTGAAAGCTGATGAAGTTTTACAAAATTATCTAATCAAGCTGCTTAACACATCCCCTTTCCTGTGCATTGTCTTTTAAAGTGACTCTGGCAAATACTTCTTTTGAGAGAATTTGGGCATAATAAGGACTGTTGGTGCAATGGGTTAATGCAGGCTATCTAGTTCTTCACTCTGCAGATCCAAGGATGGAATCTCCCCTCAACAACAGTCCCTAAAAACCCTTAGACGAAACACTCCTTCACTCCCTTGCAGTGATTGCAAGGAAACCAAATCTGACTTCCTTGTAATCACAGAGAAATTCCCCCTGACAGTGGCATGCCCCAGCTGCCCCAGGCTTAGAAGATCCACCATCACCACCTTCACATCCTCTCCTCACCACCTCCACTACATGCTACGGTGTATTTTTGCTTTGGTTTGGGGTCTGCCTCCCTTCTCTGCTCACTGAAACTCAAAATGGTCATTCTTAGTCATTTGGATCAAAATGCTAAATTGACTAGAATTGCTATTCATTTTTCAATTGAAAACGTCCACATTTTTCCTTCTGAAAACAGAATTTTTGTTTGACAGGAGATTTTTAAATCTCAACATTTTGTTCCATTCCAAACAAACTGCCTAGGAATGTTGTGGAATCTCTGTCATTGGAGATTTTAAAGAACAGGTTAGACCAGGGGTGACCAACCTGAGCCTGTGAAGGAGCCAGAATTTTCCAAAGTACATTGCCAAAGAGCCACAGTAATATATCAGCAGCCCCCCCATCAGCTCTCCCCCAGTTCCCAGTGCCTTCCACCCACTGGCAGCCCTGACGATCAGCATCTCCCGCTCCCTCCCCACACCTCTCGAACACCTGCTTTGTGACGTGCAGGAGGCTTGGGGACGGGGAGGGGGGGGAGCAAGGGCACAGCAGGCTCTGGGGAGGGGGAGAAGGAGGGGGTGGGAAGGGGTGGAGTGGGGGCAGAGCCTGTGGCAGACCCAGAGGTTGAGCAGTGAGCACTCCCTGGCACATTGGAAAGTTGGCACCTGTAGCTCCAGCCCTGGAGTCAGTGCCTATACAAGGAGCCGCATATTAACTTCTGAAGAGCCATATATGGCTCTGGAGCTGGAGGCTGGCCATCTCTGGGTTAGACAAACACCTATCAGGAATGGTCTAGTTCAGGGGTGAGCAAACTTTTTGGCCCAAGGGCCACATCAGGGTTGCAAAGCTATATGGAGGGCCGGATAGGGAAGGCTGTGCCACCCCAAACAGCCTGCCCCACCCCCTCCCACTTCCTGATCCCTGACTTCTCCCCTCAGAATCCCCAACTCATCCACCCCTCCCCCCCCCGGAATCCTTGTTTCCTCCTGGGACCCTCCCAGGACTCCACTCCCTATACCAAATACACCCCCCCGCATCCCCCGATAACTTGACTGCCCTGACCCCTATCCATACCCCTGCCACTGACAGACACCCCTGGGACTCCCATACCTATCCAACCACCCCCTACTCCCTGTCCCAGACTGCCCCCCCAAACCCCTGACCTATTCAATTGGCCCCTGCTCCCTGTCCCCTGACTGTCCCTCCCAGAACCCCTGACCCATCCAACCCCCCTGGTCCCTGTGCCCTGACCCCTATCCATACCCTCGCTCCCTGACAGCCCCCCTGGGACTATCCAGCCCCCTCATTACCCAACCCCCCCCCAAACTCTACTCCATCCAACCACCCCCTGCTCCCTGTCCCCTCACTGCCCCCTTACCATGGCGGAGCCAGCCACGCCGCCGTGCTGCCCAGCAGGAGCAGCAGGCCAGAGCGCTGGCAGTGCAGTGAACTGAGGCTGCGAAAGAGGGGGGACAGCAAGGGAGGGGCCAGGGGCTAGCCTCCCCAGCCAGGAGGGAAGGGCAGGATGGTTCAGCCTGCAGGACGTAGTTTGCCCATCTCTGGTCTAGTTATTACGTGGTTCTGTGTTGAGTGCAGGAGACTGGACTAGATGATCTACTGAGGTCTCATCCACGATTCCTGAATGACAAGGATTTTTACATTCCCTGTGAAATTGATACTTCATTTTCTCAACCAGCTCTAATTAGTGGAGATCATCAGAGTGTAACAAATAATTTGGTCAGGGGAAGACAGGAAATGCACTACTGCCTTACAACTTGTAGCATACAAAGTTACTTTTAAAATCTAACATATCTTGTATACAGACTCTGATACTATCCCTACTGAGGATGTTATAAAGGTCTCGAAGTTTCACATTAAAATTGGTCACACAAAATCAAAACTACTATTACAAAAGCTGCCTCAAATAAATCAATTAATGAAGGTTAAACTTCTGATGCTCTAGGATTTCCCTTGCCGTTCCCTTTTATTATTACTTTTAGTCAGTCTATGAGATAATCTTTTTTCGACAAATCCCCCCCGGTACTGTTTGTAAATGGAGTTTAAAAGGATATAGACCCTCAGCTATTTATGTTTGGCTAGAAAGGCTATTCTTACCAGTAACCTGTCTTTTTCTTGCAATGTGATTGGGTTTTAGGCAGAGGAAAGACAGTTTAGAGCTCTCAGACATTATTTCTTTTGTTTCAGATTCACAACTTCAGCCTTCTTGGGTTCAAGTGGTCTCTCACCTCTCTAGGAAAAAAATCAAACTAGACTAAGGTCACTTATAAGTACAATACTACTCTAGAAAGTGACTATGTAAAAAGGGCACCTTGCCCAACAGATCTGTTCCTTGTATGTATTCAGAGTCAAAGCTGCTGAGTTTGAGGAAAACACTTTTTTTTTTTTTTTTTAACTGCTATTGCTAGTTAACATTGCAGAGCCAACAGAGCTTACAGAGTGAGCTAGCTATCTTCTACTACTCCGTGTGCATCAACAGAATGGCTTATTACATTCCAATCAGTTACATCTGACAAAGCCACAGGGGGTAAAGGAGTTGCACAGGTGTCACTGAAAATGCAATCTCAATACAATGGGAGTTGTCAAAGTTAGACTCAGGACACTCAGTTTGTCAGACCACTCTGTTTTATTAGCACAGCGCTCTGCTAATACACCTAGATAATGTGAGCACCATGAAAGACACAAACTCTCTTATTTATACAGATAAAAGAGCAGGAATTAGACAAAGGGACAAAGAAAGCAAAACCATAAAATTCACCTGGGGCACAGCATGCATATGCTACCTTCTTACTAACTCTTATTGATTTAAGGCTAATACTTCACTAATTGCCCTTAAACGGTGCAATTGTTCTATGTTAATGTCTGTATTCCTGACACCTGGATTGCAGCATTCCAACAATTTTGCTTAAAGGTACAGACAACATTTTTTAAATCCTTTTTATTTTTACAATATAATTTATTCTACTTTCACAGAGTTATACCGCTGAGATTGAGGGCTCAGCTTGGTCTGAAGCACCTTCATTGCTCTGATCCCAGACTCTCTGATCCCATGTGAAGTTTGCAGGGCTCTCAGTTAAAGATATCTCCCCACATCTGTAAAGCAAGTACATTCAACATAGCATCACTACACTACGGGATAATTCCGATTTTACATAAACCGGTTTTGTAAAACAGATTGTATAAAGTCGAGTGCACATGGCCACACTAAGCACATTAATTCGGCGGTATGCGTCCATGGTCCGAAGCTAGCGTCGATTTCTGGAGCGTTGCACTGTGGGTAGCTATTCTGTAGCTATCCCATAGTTCCCGCAGTCTCCCTCGCCCCTTGGAATTCTGGGTTGACATCCCAGTGCCTGATGGGGCAAAAATCATTGTCACGGGTGGTTCTGGGTAAATGTTGTCACTCATTCCTTCCTCTGGGAAAACAATGGCAGACAATCATTTTGCGCCCTTTTTCCCTGGATTTCCCTAGCAGACGCCATAGCACAGCAACCATGGAGCCCTTTCAGCCTTTTTTTTTTTTTTTTTTTTTTTTTTTTACTGTCACGTATGTTGTACTGGATGCGCTAACCGAGGCCTTACTGCAGCGCTACACGCAGATTCATTTGCTTTTGCGATGATAGCAGACGGTATATTCAGTTACGTTCTGTACCGTCTGCTTGCCATTGTAATTGGCTAGTAAGATGACGGTTTATCTGTCGTTTCTTGTACGTCTGCTGCCATTGTAAATTGGCAGTTAAGATGACGGTTATCTGTCGTTTCTTGTAACATCTTGCTGCTGTCATGGGTGCCATTAATATGACTCCAGAGTCATCCTTCTCTTTTATGGTTTTAAAAATAGGTCAGTCCTGGGTGGGATATGGGGCGACGGGGTACTAGGAGAACCCGTGTAATCAGAGAGCCAGCTGTGCTCCGATGACAGATCCCGCGGACATGATGAGCTGCATGCCATTTCGGTGGGGGTGCCCCTGCAACAACATCCACCGGTTGCTTCCCTCTTCCCCCAGACCTTCCTGCGGCTTACGCATGGCAACCCGTCCATTTGTGTCATGAAGTTATAAAGATGCAGGAACTTAAGAGACAGTTGTGAGCTTTGTTAGTGAGATAAAATGAGGTGGTAGGGCAGCTCCCGCTGCTATGATAGTCCAGGCAGTATAGAATTCTTTCTTTACACAGAAAGGAGGGGGCTGATGGAGCTCAGCCCTAGTTGCTCTGCATGGAGCGACGGTTAGCAGCCCGTTCTGTCCATCTCTACATGGGAATGACCAGCGAATCATTCCTGTTTTTACCCAGGCGCCCGCCCGGCCAACCTATCTGAGGCCAGCCAGGAGCACTCACGGGCTGATGACAGAGACGGCTAGCCATCCTACTGCCCATCTGCCACTTGGGAGGGGAGAGAGCAATACTGCTTTTCACTGCCGCAGCCATTCACGTCTCCAGCAGCAGTTTCAGCGTGACAATGGGTGAATTTGAAGAAGTCAAGAACGATTTCTTTCCCTTTTCTTTCACGTGCGGAGGGGGAGTAAGCTTATGTCGAGCTATACCTGAACCACCGGACATGTTTTTGAACCTACAGCATTGGGAGCTCAGCACGAATGTAAATTTTTTGGAGACTGCTGGGGACTGTGGGATAGCTGGAGTCCTCACTACCTCCTCCTCCTCCATGAGCGTCCATTTGATTCTTCAGCTTTCATCTTGCTTCACATGCACTGTGTAGCCTGGAGATTTTTTTCAATGCTTTGTCATTTCGTCTTCTGTAACGGAGCTCTATGAGAGAACACGATTTGTCTTCCCCATATAGCGATTACGATCCAGTATCTCCCGTACGGTCCATGCTGGAGCTCTTTTTGGATTTGGGCACTGCATCGCCGACCCGTGCTGATCAGAGCTCCACGCTGACGTGTTGTCTGTGGGCTTTTCTGTTTACCTGGCCACTGCATCCGAGTTCAGATTGCTGTCCAGAGCGGTCACAGTGGTGCACTGTGGGATACCGCCTGGAGGCCAATAACGTCGATTTCCGTCCACACTAACCCTAATCCGATATGGTAATACCGATTTCAGCGCTACTCCTCTCGTCGGGGAGGAGTACAGAAACTGATTTAAAGAGCCCTTTATATCGATATAAAGGGCCTCAGTGTGGATGGGTGCCTAGTTAAATCGGTTTAACGCTGCTAAAATCGGTTTAAACGCATAGTGTAGACCAGGGAGAGACAAATATAGAATTCCCACCAGCGCCACTTTTACCAATTCGCTTTTCAGAACCAAACTCTGCTTTACCTTTATAGTCTGTGTTATGGGTTACACTTTCTGAGCTTCAGGAAAGGTATATAGTAAATAGGACTGAGGTCTTTCATGTTTCATGACATCACCATTAGTTTTCAAAAAGCTCTAATCAGTCATGTCTTGCAGCATAGTTTGAGGACACAAAAGCAATGGACCCAAACCATAAAATTAGATACAGCTCCAAACTTCCCCAAGCCCTTCTCCAGTTTAGAGCTGGGGTTGTAGTTGATGTGACTTTACCAATAGGTCTATTTAACAACTTTCAGCTGTTGCACTCCACTGTACACAGAAAAGTGACTATGGAAAAATGGCATCTTCCTTCCACATTTGTGCTCCCTACCTCTTACTGATGAAAGTTGGTTTTTACTACTGTTTGTACTCTCTCTCCACCACAGCCCCAGGGCAGCCTGCATCCCAAACTCCTTATTGCTGGCCCCACTCCACTCCCTAGCTGGAGCCCTCACCCTGTTCACTCAACCCTCTGCCTCAGTCCCTTTCTTCATCCCAAACCCATTATCCCCAGTCCCACCTAAGTTGTCATCCCCCCACTCCCCAACCCTCTGCCCTAGCTCTGAGCCCCCTCCCACACCCCAGTCCCCTCATCCCTGGCCCCACCCCTGACCCTCTGCCCCAGCCCTGAGCCCCCTCCCACTCTCTGAACCCACAGCTCCACCATCACCACACATCACTTCCATATCGGTGCACATAAAATTAATTCTGCACATGGACATAAAAAATTAGAGAGAACACTGACCATATGTACAATAAAACCCCAGGTAACAACCCTTGTCCGATTCGTTTCTGTCCCACCATGCATTGCCAAAGCTACCCAAGAGACAGCACAATGAATGGTGGCAGGTTGTATGCTAGGATACCTACCAATGGTGCACTGTACTATTCATCAACACAAACACTTCTGGTGAGTATGTGCAGTACTGACAAGGAGCCAAGTATGCACATGCACAAGTCATACATTGGCATACAGACACCACAGTATAACTTGCATCGGCAAAACTTTTGTAGACATGGCAGCAGTGCATGAGGAAGAACTGGGAGAACCACGTGAAAGTAGTGACTCTACAGCATGGCTCCACTCCACCCAAAGAAACTCTTGTATGCCAGGAATATGCTTTAGTGACCTATTGGAAATGAGGGAGGATGGAACCAGTGAAGAGCTACAATGGGCACTTTATCCCCTTGTCATTTATCTCAGTCTCATGTAATACTATGGAATTTTTCACTATTTCTGTTAGCATTCAATTGTGGCCAATATGGTGTGCAAGCAGATGTAAAGGACTAACTCCCTGGACTCAATATCCAGGAAAGAGCAGCCTGCATGCAGCTGTTATATTCCCTTCTCTCCCCTCCCCATCCCTATGTGTGGGTGGGAGCAGTGGGGAAAACAAACAAACAAACAAAAAAAACTTACCTACCTTTCATAACTGTTGGTCTTAGAGATGTGTTGCTCCTGTCCATTCCATTCTAAGTGTAACTCTGAGATGCTATGTCCAGCACCCAACAGTCCAAGATGACTTGGGACCAGGCCGAATGGAAGGGATGAAGTTGGTTGAGGAAAGAGTGGAGTGGATCCTGGAAGGTGACTGGGCCATTGCTCTCAACTGCACCCTCTAAATGAGTGCTTCTGTCCCCTGGTGTGTTTTGCCAGGCTGGGCTGCATGGGTGAGTGAGAGGAGGAAGGATTACGGTGGCTGAAACTAACATTTCTGACTCTTCTCCTTGCAGACCCTGGATGAGACTGCCAAGGCCTAGGAGGCTGGGGTGGCCGGAACTGCTTTCTCCCAGGCTGCGGTGTATGCATGCCCAGCAATTGAAGGGTGGTCCTGGTGTCCTTTAGCCCATGCAGCCTAGCATCCGTCTGGTCCGAAAAGAGTATTCCCATCGAACGGGAGGTCCTGGATGGAGGTCTGCATTTATTGGGAGAGTCCGGCGGTCTGAAGCCAGGAGCTGTGCCTCATTACCACTGCAAATGCAACCATCCTGGCTGCTGAGTCCGCCACATACCATGCCATCTGGAGGGAGCATCTGGCAGCCGCCCTGCCCTTCTCCACCAGGGTTCCACATTCTTGGGGTAAACCTTGTGGGAGGGACTCCTTGAACTTATGGAGGGAGTCCGATAAGTTAAAATTGTAACAGCCCAAGAAGATCTGATGGTTTGCCAATGGAATTGCAAACTGGGCATCGAATAAGTTTTCCTTCCAAACAGGTCCAACCGTTTGACCTCTCTATTTTGAGGCATTGAGCTAGTATGCTCGTCTCTTTCATTGGCCACAGAGCCCACCCGCGAGCCTAAGGAAGGGTGGGTGTAGATGTATTCAAACCCTTTGGCTGGGATAAAGTATTTCTTTTCGGCCCTTTTTGAGGAGGGAAGAATAGAGGAAGCAGTTTGCCAGAGGGGCTTGACAATCTTAAGGACACCATCATGTACTGGTAGTGCGACAACAGGTTGGGGTAGAGACTAACAGGACATTAAACAAGGTGTCCAACTGCTCAGCCATTTCCTCCACCTTCAGGACCAAGTTCTCAGCCTCCCAACACAACGGGGCCTGTGTTCTTAGAAATCATCCAGTGAGCTGGCCCTCGAGGGTCCTGCAACCGCCTCATCTAGGGATAAAGATGATGACAGCACTATTGGGGGAGGATCCAGGGCATCTTACTCCACAGGGGAGGAAGGCTTGGGGTGGGTACAGTTCCCTCTGCCTCAATCTCTGAGCATGCCTCATGCACTGAGCATGGTGCAGTCTGTGCTGCCAGCTGTTGCTCTGAGGTGGCAGTGATAAGCGGTGTGAAGGGGGCATTGCCATAAGCAGCATTTTGATAAATAAAATATGTAGAATTTGATTTTTTGGTGCAGAATTCCCCCAGGAGTAAACTACTATGAACAAAGGATTTACAATGCCCTAAGGCTTGAAGTCAGTAGATGAAAAACTGCTAGCCCTGCCCATGCAAGGAAAGGCACTCTGATTAACCTCCATGGGCGGTAAGAAGGAACCGGAAGGGCACAGGGTCAGTGATGCCTGATTAAACTGGCATATGAGTGCAGCACTCAAGTGGGTGCCACTGTCGACCCTACAGGTACTACAAAGGCAAAAATCTCAGATGACCGCACGTGGGCACGCGCACACCTAGAATGGAATCGACATGAGCAAGCACTCAAAGAATATGAAAAACTTTGACTTCACACCAGCTGGGCACTCCTGTGCTAATGGATTTATGCACTAAGAGTCTCAGGATTTGTCCTTCATCTGTGAACTAGTGGAAGCAGGGGAGAGATGACTGTCACAATTGCCTCCTGTCCTGGCAGCCACCCTTGGGTGTGTGTGTTTCTGAAGAGATTACATTCTCAAGTTCAACCTCTATGGTGATGGCAAAACCAAGCAGCCCATCAGTCCTATCCTACTGCAGATCTTTAGACCCATGCAGAACCAATTGTAGGCACAGATGGGGAAGCTGGCACTCAGAAGGTAGCTGACCCTTCTGCTCCACATGAATGCATCTAGAAGAACAAGCCCTCCCAACTTGATTTCCTCCGACTGTACTGAAACTAGACAGAGACCAGTCCATTTTTACAACCAGGAGACAGACACAGATCTTCCTGCCTTCATTCCTAGCTCTGCCACTGACCATGTATAAGGTTGGTCATTTAACATTTTCATGCCTCTATTTACCCATATGTAAATTGGACCAAAACCCTTCTGAGGCTCTGTTAACTAATTCTGCAAATACTTTTGAGATCCAGGAATGTAATTACAAAGCATAAATAATAACTTTAACAACAATATCACCTTACTGAAATCACATAAAATTCTTGTTCAGTTTGTTTTACACCTTGTAACAGGTTTGTATTCATTTAGTCTAAATTCAATTCTGCTGTGTCACACTGATTAAAACAGCCAGCCATGTACAATACAGGAGGAAGGGAAAGATGTCACACTTCAACTGTGTGGAACAGATGGGAGGAATTGTTGCACTCTAAACTGACCTAATTCCTCAATCTGCCAGATTCCAGGTGTTAAAAAAGCTCAGAAATAATAAACTGACATACTCTTACTGATAGGCATAATGCAAACAATGGTGCCACCTTTTCCTGATATAACACTATTCCGTCAGGATTTAGTAATTAAATAAAGAACTTAAGCAACAAGACTGGAACATATTTACAAAAATCCCATGCACCTGAACCAGTGAAAGTATTAAAGTTGACTACAGACAACTTACTTCACAACAATCAATTCTGGAATATATTTAAGTCCTTAAAAAAGTTAATCTGTTTTAAATAGCATCACACATATATGAGAGACCTGGCTTAACAGGATTTTTCTCCCAATAGCATGTGGAACTCCTGTTCCCAGGGGTTGGGGATGCTCTTCCCACACTGCTCCTACTGTTACTAAAAAGATTAAAAAAAACCTAGTATGTTTGAGTATGGCATCTGGGACCCCTTGGTAGGACAGGCAGTCCGGGGGCAATGGGACAGAGTTGGGATAAAGTTACTGTTATCCAGACAAGATGCTCAATGGATTGATTGCGACTGCTTATATATTCCAGTGAAGCCTCTCACACAAAGCATAAAAATGTGTTAGAAACAGAATCAGGCAAATATCTCCAGACAGGGTTGTCCAAGGTGGATTCAGTGTTGACATGCAGCTGTGGTGGGATCTGTTTGTCCATAGCTGTCCCTCTGCATGCATCAAGGAAGACAGCAAAGAACAGAAGAAGAGTGTTCTCTTTGTGGTACCGATGGTTGCGTCCCACAAGCCGTGGGATTCCCTCACAGATCAAAGATGCCATGGCAAGTGGTGGGGCATGACAACTCTGTTGAAGTCTCTCAGCTTTTATTAATTTGATTCCTGGTAATGTAATACACCCCTGTAGCAGAAAGCCACACTGCCCATTCCCACATCATATGAAATAATTCACCATTTTATGTACAAGTTTTGAATTACAATCTTCAACTTTTCATCAAAAAACAAAAATAAAGCCTAAAAAAGCATTTTTGGTAAAATTGCACAGTATACAGAAGCATACTTTCATTACAAGTCTTACACAACACATACTTGGACAAAAAGCAGAATCTGTTACCGTTTTGAAAATGAGGAGGCAGCGCCCAGACAAAACTAGATGTTACACATCCACAACTAGAGGGATTAGCTTTAACTGAGTAAAAGATGACATGAAAAATATGTTCTGAACACTCCAAAATAGCTTAACAGAAAAAAATAAAAGCACATTTGTAAACAACTTAAAAACAAAAGCCTTTTGAAAATGCTGAAGTCACAAGAAGATAAATTGTTAGTTCTCCTTGGCTCAAATAGCCACTGCTATCCTCTAGGTTTGCTGGGGGGAGATGTACCAGGATTTTGCCCACACAGAAGACTTCACTGAGAAAGTGAGGGCAAATAGTTCAAATTTTTGGTGGAATTAGGGAAGGGAAGACTGAAAGGCAAAAGGACATGAACTCTATATTCTCTCTGGAAAATATCATTAGAATGGCAACACAATCTAAGTAGTAAATGGAGCTGAATCCACAGAGTGTACATTATTTATTTTACAGTCTGAGACCCTTTTCAATGTAAACTTAAAAGGTTATAAGCAACTGTTCTAACTCAGACTTTTGTATTATGTACCATTAAATGTAGCTAGTATTGCTTTCACTTCCATTATTCAAATTTTGCCATAAAGTGACTTTGCATATGAAGTGTTAATATTAATTTATTTAAACATGTTTCATTATGACACAGAAGAACCTCAATAATTGTCCTGGAAAATGATTTTGCAATTATTAACCATGCATGTGAAGTCAAGCATTAGTATTCATTCTCTTCTACTTCATGCTTAAATACATGCTAAGAAGCTGCTGAGCACTATGTCCATTTTGGTAGATGGACAGATGTATGCAAACAGCAATGCTTTGGATCACTTGTGCTATTCCTAATACTACAGTTATTTTCTCTGCCAATTACATTTTGCTATAAATATGTGTGCCCTTAAGTTGATCCCAATATCAGTTTCAGCTAACTAATCAAATTATCTGCTAAGGTTTCGGGAATGATAACCCTTCCTTTATTTAAATAAAGTGAAGGAAGGGTTTTAACTCCCGAAAGGCTTGCCAATAATAGGTTTATTTTAAAGTTAGAATGACACTGTTCAGTAAGGTATCCTTCATCTTTGATATTCTTATACATTCACAATAAAATCAACATTTATCAGATAGGAAGAAGAGGAGAAGAGAAAAATAGTGAGCTTTTTACAACTAAGTATTTTACCAAGCGCTACTAACAAACTCTTGCATTAATTTATTCATCTGAAATGAAGCCCAACAACGAAATCATCACAGACTTTTGATCATCTTGCTGGTATTCTGATGATAGAATAGACTAAGTTTTCATTTTATATTTTATCTTTGCAAAAGATTAATGTTATTAAAACCTGAGACTGAGAAACTTAAAAATAGTTTAGGATTCTATTAAAAAGTGACTCAGTTGAAAGTTAGTTTATAATCCAAACAATCCATTTTCGGTGATTTCTGCTCACATAATCATGGCAAATATAGATACTGACCATTACACGTTTTGTTTGAGTTTGTTAAATGCAACTCTTCAGTCACAAAGGCAGCAGGCATTCTGTGGCAGGCTTGCTTTGAACATGCTCAAACGACTGAAATAACTAGGATTCACAAAGCAGACTAAGCCTTTTCTCTCATTTTCTTACCAGCTTCGTCCATCCGCATTCCCTACTTCATATCATGTTTTTGTATTTAAAAATAAATAAAAATTACTCAAGTCCTCAGCTCTTTATCCAAAACAAACTTATTTACATGTATGGTGAATACGGATGTTTTCCTTTCAGCATTTCAATAAGGGTTCAAAAAGATCCCAATAACTAATATGAAGGGAATGATTATATAGAACATTATATGCATTTGCTTTCTGAATTGGTTTCCAAAGATGCTACAGGCATAAAAGCTTTAAAGGTTAACACATGCTTCCACAAATTTTGATTTTTCTTCTCATTTTATACAAGAGACCCACTTTGCTCAATGAATCACCATCATAATTTTTTGTCCAGTATGATTAGGTGAAACTGCATGCCATCCCACTCCTCACCCCAAAAAAGTAAAGAAAATACAACCTTTTGCTTCAAATATTTTATGAATGCAAGATTACAAGAATTATATTAGTCAAAATGCAGGGCTATCAAGCACTGAACCAATGATGCTGGCATCAGTCTGACTACCATTTTGCATGTGGAAAAATGCACTAAATCTACAGGTAAAAGGTATCACTAATGCATCATGAATTACTCTGGTCAATCAACATCAGCTCTGCAGCATGTGCATGAGAAAATGACTGTCGTAAATTTGTTTGAGATGAGACACAAGAACAAAACTATTCTAAAACAGAAGTTTTTGTTTTGCTCTTATTGAGGTAACATCAGAAATTAAAACAAGATCTTACAATTTAGCAGCCATTTTAATTCTTTTGTTAGGCTAGCCTTCACACACTGAGCACGTGTACAGCCACGGTTCACTGTATTTGTGTAAGCTGAGTGCTGGTGATTAATTCAAGTCACTGTTCTCCCACCTCATTCAATAAACCTGTTGAACTGAATGTTCATCATAGGAAAAGGAAAATAAATGACATTCTAAGTGCAGTAGACAAATATAGGCATTCTGAACACATCAAGAAGCTAACACTCAAGAGCTGTCATAATAAGGGATAATACAAAAGTCTTTTCTGTGCATATTTTTGATTTGAAAGGTCCCAGTGAATCATGATGTGCCTTGTCGTTTCTGTTGCTGATTTCTGATGACCTCTAACTGTTTTTTGCATTGCTGGTAGTAAGTTGAAAGACTTTTGTTTTCATCTAAAAGCTTTTTATGTTCTTGTACCAGACGGGACGTGTTTTGCTGGTCTTTTTCATCCTGGTCCAGTTCTGCTATTAGCTCCTGTCTAAAGATGAAAAAATGTTAACATTAAAATGTTATGGAGAACAAAAATCAGAATTATAGAATATTCGGGTTGGCAGAGACTTCAGGAGGTCATCTAGTCCAATCCCCTGCTCAAAGCAGGACCAACCCCAATTAAATCATCCCAGTCAAGGCTTTGTCAAGCCAGGCCTTAAAAATCTTTAAGGATGGAGATTCCACCACCTCCCGAGGTAACCCATTCCAGTGCTTCAGCATTCTCCTAGTGCAATAGTGTTTCCTAATATCTAATCTACACCTCTCCCACTGCAACTTGAGACCACTGCTTCTTGTTCTGTCATCAGCCACCACAGACAATAGCCTAGCTCCATCCTCGTTGGAACCCCCTTCAGGTAGTTGAAGGCTGTTATCAAATCCCCCCTCACTCTTCTTTTCTGCAAACTAAATAAGCCCAGTTCCCTCAGCCTCTCCTCGTAAGTCGTGTGCCCAAGACCCCTAATCATTTTCGTTGCCCTCTGCTGGACTATCTCCAATTTGTCCATATCCCTTCTGTAGCAGGGGGACCAAAACTGGATGCAATATTCCAGATGTAGCCTCACCAGTGCTGAATAGAGGGGAATAATCACTTCCCTCAATCTGCTGGCAATGCTCTTACTAATGCAGCCCAATATGCCGTTGGCCTTCTTGGCAGAAAGGGCACACTAGTGACTCATATCCAGCTTCTCGCCCACTGTAATTCCCAGGCCCTTTTCTTCAGAACTGCTCCTTAGTCAGTTGTTCCCCAGCCTGTAGTGGTGCATGGGATTCTTCCTTCTTAAGTGCAGGACTCTACACTTTTCCTGTTGAACCTCATCAGATTTCTTTTGGCCCAATCCTCCAATTTGTCTAGGTCATTCTGGACCCTATCTCTACCCTCCAGCATATCTACCTCTCCCCTCCCAGCTTAGTGTCATCTGTGAACTTGCTGAGGGTGCAATCAATCCCAGCATCCAGATCATTAATAAAGATATTGAACAAAACCAGCCCCAGGACCGACCCCTGGGGCATTCCATTCGCTACTGGCTGCCAACTAAACATCGAACTGTTGATCACTACCCGTTGAGCCCGACACCTGCTTCTTCTTGTGAGTAGTCACTACTGTATATTTTTATTTTTAACCAAATAACAATTTTAATTTATCACTGAGTTTATGAAGATCATGTCTCAGGTGTAATATTTAGTACAACAGAAAGGCCTAAGAGTTCATAACAACCAAATTGGTTTTTAAATTATTCTCTATACTTCTCAGTACATGAGCTCAATACTGAATGTAAACAGAGCTTTTCTCTATATTATTCTAATCTGTAAAATTCTTTTAAAAATCTCACTAAGTAAAGGCTCCAAACCTACAATAAAGCTCATGCAATAGGACCCGCTTCGTACATATTGTCACTCTAAATCACTAGGACTCCACATGGGTGAAGGAGTCTGATTGCTTAGAGCTCATTGAATAACTGGGGCCCTAATGTCTTGCCACAATTTATTCAGACGAATGGTCTGTCTCCACTACGGAGTTAAGTCAACCTAAATTATGCTACTCCAGCTATGTGAATAACGTAGCTGGAGTTGACAAAGCTTAGGTCGACTTACCCACGTTTTCATGGTGCTGAGTCAACGGGAGACTCTCTACGGCTGACTTCCCTTACTCTTCTCGGAGAGCTGGAGTACCAGGGTCGACTGGAGAGCGCTCTGCCATCGATTTAGCAGGTCTTCACTAGACCTGCCAAATCAATCCTTGCTGCATCAACTGCAGCAGCCTTGATCTTCCTGTAATGGAGACCAGCCCTTAGTCCCTGATCCTGCACGTAAGTATGTGCGCTTAAGGTTAAGCACATGGAGTAATCTTACAGACTTCAATGAAGGATTGGGACCTTAAAAAGTAAAATCTATTAAAAGCAACACTCCTACTTTAGACACTAATAAATATTTGTTGAAAGAATATTCTTAACTGCTATTCTGTCACTCAAACCCTTCTTTCTAATAAAGCCATAAAAATGCAAGTCACTGAGACAGAGATAGAATACGCCAGCACACAAAGATACACTTCACTTGTCCCATTCTCAATATTTCTCAATTTATGTTTTCTCTTCACAAGCATTTTACTTACTTTCTCTGTAACAGCAATGCAATTTCGGTCTGAACTTTCATATATTCTTGTGCCATTTTACAGTGCTGTTCAAATACAGCCATAGATTCTTTGGAGTTTGGGCATGGTGCTAGAGGCTGAAAATAAATCAGACATGTTAAAATCTAATCAACTGATATCTCAATAATAGTGTGTTAGAATGTGTCTGCAATATATTTATACCAACTTTCAGAAACTAGTAAGCTTTTAAAAATAAGTGTTAAACCATGCCCTGGAAAAACCTTAGTGCACTGTTGCCAAAGCTGAATCAGACCTAACATCCACATTTATTGCTCTACCACATTCTTTGTTACAAAGGATGATGATCAAAGCACTATTTGATCATCATCCATAGAACAAATAAAGTTTGGATGAGACTATAGCAATTTTATTCTATGACCTCGAGCAAATTTCTTATTCATACTTTTAAACTAAGATTTCAATTTGTTTTAAGGATCATATTTCCCAGGGCTTGTTTTTAATAGCTTGATTAAATCTGAGTTAACCAATCTCAGGTTACAGAATAATTTTTTTTTAGCCTTGTTCAAAAGTTAGGCAGGACACAAACATCAACGAATACGAAAAACAATACTTTTTCAGCATATATTTATGTCACTCAGGAAAAAAAACAGATGAAAATGTTTTAGACTAGTTTAGACTGAATTTAAAATTCAATTGCTCATAAGATATACAGTTATTACCTGCAACTGGTGATCTAGTGTAAGATATGCCATTGGGATGGAGTTATCTGACCCATTGGTATCTGTAACAACAATACCACAGCTATAATATATTTTCAATTGCGTTAACTGTACATTTCCATGTAGGACATCCATAAGACCCTATACTTCCTTAGCAAAAAGATTATTATTTAAACAAAACTAAACATCAATATGCAGAATGATATATGGAAATATCCATTTTTTTGGTTTGTGTTTTGTAAAGTTAGTTGAGAATGACAATATTATTAGAGTATGATCTATTGTACTGAAAAGAAAAAAGACTAAATATTACATCTTTATAAATTTCTAGAGGCCATTTTAGTTGAACATAGGTTTTTTGCACAGTTTGCATTCTGGCTGTCTGTTTAGAAAGTTATTTGCTATGCCATTCCTGTTTATGAGGGATCAGCCTGTCAGCCTACCCATTAGGGTGACCAGATGCCCCAATTTTATAGGGACAGTCCAGATATTTGGGGCTTTTTCTTACACAGGTTTCTATTACCCCCTACCCTCTGTTCCAATTTTTCACACTTGCTATCTGGTCACCCTACTACCCATTAACTGAATTTAAATTAAGGTTGGGCAAAACCAGCTCTGAAAAACAAAATGAACACAAACTTTGTTCAGTCATGAAATGACTGACTTTACTCAGACATGAAACCAAACCTAGGCAAATACCATCTCTCCCACCCAATATGCCCTAGGATACCTTTCTCCCCAATACTCTTAGGGATAGCAGAGGAGTAACATGGGAAACCTATAACATCCCTGCTGCGCTTCACTGCTGTTGCTCTCTTCCAAAACAGTAACACCATGGGCCTTCCCAGAATTTTCCCTCTGAATGACACTGCATGCTTCTGGAATCTGACATGCTTTATATCTTTAGATGCCCAAGATCTGAGGAACACAAGCCTATTGCTAAATCTTAAGATACAGCAGTAGAGTTAAGTGGAGAAACTACTGGGCTCCAGCACTGTGCAACTGCTATCAGGAGAGCAAATGGTAGAGGGTAGGTGGGAAAGAAGTGGGCTGCTCAGCCATACCCCAAAAGCATCTGCCATAAAGCAGTGGGGTGGTGGCAGTGAAAATGAAAAGGTATTGTCTCCCAAAAATTACCTACCATAGCTCCAAAAACAACTTCAAGAAGGTAAAGAAAATGGAAGGGTGAGAAAGGCAGTTTCTCCTTTCTCCTCCTTAACAACGAGCAAAATGAGAACTAAAGATAATGACTTGTATGCAGACACCAAATACCAAAAGAGAGGGCTATTCAAGGTCATGCTGTAACCAACCTTGCCTTAAAATGAGAACTTTTTTAAACAATTTTTCTGATCTCTCTTTTTTTCCCCCCCCAGTCAGATTTACGCAAACCATGAACTAAAGACTGTCCTTGGAAAGGAATCGAGACTCCGGGCTCTCAGTGCTACATATAATTTCTGAGACAAATATGTCAGAAAGTCTGCCCACTTGTGATCTTAAGATGTCACAGAGAACCAACAGTGTTAGTGTGTTGAAGTTCTGATCCTTTTATTATGGTTTGTAAGCACTGGACTAAGAGTATAAGAATTCTTTAACTAGATTCCACTATTATAAAACATGGCTGAGTGAGTGTAATGTAACAAAAAAGAGTGATACTCTGGTAAACAAATATTTTACACGCTTCTGATATAAAAAAACTTTACGCTAACTTTTTGTAAAATACCTTGCAATAGCATGTGTCTACAGGCCATCTTCCTCCCACGCCTCTCCAGAGATATGGGCCTGAATCTGCCACCTTTACTTATCCTGAGTAGTACTTTATCCAAAAAGGTGGCTCAGTGAAATCTAGACCTGTGTATTTATAATGTACACATACAAATAAAATGTCGCCTTGTGTTTTAAAAAGAAGCATCAAAATTCATGTTCAAAACTGTTAAGTAGAATATTCTATTTATAGTAGCATCACAGGAAAATTATATATTTTGCTTTTAATGAACTACAGTTAAGAGTTTATGTAATTTCATTGCGTATACTTAAAGAATTTGTACAATCAAATTCAGTAATGGTTTAAATGAAAACTAAAACCAATCAATTGCTCTATTATTCAATTTCTTTGTAAAGTTTACACACATTGATCTTAATCCAAATATATTATAATATAAACCTCTCTTAGAATGTTAAGACAAGAACAAACAAAAGAACAACAACAAAAAACCAAACATCACCTGTAGATTCATCAGGTGTCCATGGAAGACTACGAGGTGGCTTTTCAGAGGTTGGTCCTGGGGTAGTGATCATTCTCACACTAGGACTAGATGACCTGCTGCTGTTTCTGCTCTCCTGCACATATAAAACAAGATTTTTAAATAAGACTTTTATAGTCTCATGTGACAGTGACAAAACCAAAAGAAGGGAAGACTGGTTCAAGAGTTTGTTTTACTAGCCCTTTTGGAGCTGGCTAACTGATATAAAGAAACAAGAGCGTTCATTTCTATAGTTCTTTTTATTCTGAAAGTTCTCAAAATGCTTGATAAACTTTAGAATATATAGAAATTATATAAGAATCATTTCACCCTCATCTAAAATTTATCTTTGAAGTATAACAGCAGATCTCAAACTTCCTTGCATCGCGACCCCGGTCGGACAACAAAAATTACTACACAACCTGAGGAGGGGAGACTGAAGTCTGAGCCTACCTGAGCCCTACCGCCCCCGCTGGGAGGAAGGGGGGTGGGGGGGGAGGAAAAGGGAAAGAAACAGGGACAACAAAGCCCAAGGCTTCATACGGGGGCCTGTAACCTGAGCCCCACCTCCCTGGGCGGCTGGGGTCGGCCTTATACAATGTACTCAAGAGGTTGCATTTTGAGCATCCCGTTATGATTCTACATAACAATTATCACAGTAGAGTCAGAAGCTGCATTCACTAGAACAGCGGTCAGCAACCTTTCAGAAGTGGTGTGCCAAGTCTTCATTTATTCGCAATAATTTAAAGGTTTTGCATGCCAGTAATACATTTTATATTTACAGGGACCAGCGGATGGAACCCCAGACCGGTAGAGGGCTTAGTGGACTGGCAGCTGGGACCCCAGGCCAGCAGCGGGCTGAGTTCCATCTGGGGTTCCATCCACCAGCTCCTGCCACCTGGGTCCTGGCCGTTGGCCCCGCTGAGCCTGCTGCCCGCCCAGGGTTCCATCTATCAAGGTAGGCAGGAGGCTGAGCAGGACCAGCGGCAGAGACCCCAGGCCAGCAGCAGCGTGCCACAGTAAAATCGGCTTGCGTGCTGCCTCTGGCCCGTCGACCCCCTGAAATGAACAGAATCAGCAGCACTTCCTGTTCTTGTGAGTTGCGAACAAGTCCACCTGAGGACTTTCGGAAGATCTGGTTGACCACATCGGGGTGGAGAGGCCACTTGTGGCGAGACGAGACGGTTCTGCTGAGGTGATCTACCAAGATGTTCCTGGTTCCAGGGAGGTGTGCTGCCACAAGATGAATGGCATGCTGCACACAGAAGTCCCATAGTCTGAGGGCTGATGACCTAGTTCCATCCTGTTTGTTGATATAAAACATTGTGGCAGTGTTGTCAGTCATAACTTGAACCATTTTGCCTTGTAACTGGAACGGAAAAACCTGGCAGGCCAAGTGAACCGCCCTGAGCTTCCTGACATTTATGTGGAGGGTGCAGCCGACCCCCGACCATGGCTCTGTGTACTGAGCTTGCCCAGGTGGGCTCCCCAGCCTGGTGTCCGACACCAGAGTTAGCGATGGGGATGCCAAGGGGACTCCCTGCAACGCTGATGTGGGGTCCATCCACCACGCCAGTGATGCCTGGATGTACCTTGACTACGACGTCCAGGTTGTGCCTGTTGGGAATGTAGACCAATGCCAACTACACCTGCAGCAGCTGGAGGTGGAGTTGGTCATGACAGACCACATAATTACAAGCATCCATGTGGCTTAGCAGCCTTCGGCAAGTGCACACGGTGATGAGTGGGTGGTCCTTCACATGGAAGATTACATCTAACATGGT
The DNA here is from genome assembly GCF_003597395.2 of Chelonoidis abingdonii. Taxonomy (NCBI): domain Eukaryota; kingdom Metazoa; phylum Chordata; order Testudines; family Testudinidae; genus Chelonoidis; species Chelonoidis abingdonii. The sequence goes on from NC_133771.1 coordinate 72,767,754, forward strand.
TCAGAAACGGGTCTCCGGAAAGAAGGCCCTGGCCCACGTGGAATCAAGAACCGCCCTGATAAACTATCAGTCACAATGGTACAAGGGTCAACTTCTTTTCGTTCACTAACAAGCCCACGTTGCGGCATGTTGACCGCAGCAGATCAAGACTGCTCTGCACTTGATACCATGATCTGCCCTTGATGAGCCAATCGCAGAGATAAGGGTAGACCTGGACTCCCTGATGCCTCAGGTAAGCGGCTACTGGGGCCATGCATTTTGCAAAGACCTCCGGGGCCGAGGAGAGGCCAAAAGGGAGCTCTGTGAACTGGAAATGGAACTGGCCCACCATAAAATGGAGAAACAGTCTGTGCCCTTGAAAGATAGAAATATGGAAATAAGCATCTTTCAAGTTCAGAGCAGTGTACCAGCCCCCTGGATCCAGGAAAGGAATGATGGAGGTCAGGGATACCATGGAAAACTTCAACTTCTTGAGATACTTGTTGAATCGTATCAGGTCCAGAATGGGACGTAAGCTCCCTTTTGCCTTTGTGATCAGGAAATAGTGGGAGTAGAAACCTTCCCCTCTCATTTCTTGAGGACCTCTTCCACTTCCCTCAGTTGCAGGAGGTTATCTTCTGAACGAGGAGCTGTTTGAGAGAAGGGTTCCTGAAGAGGGACGGGGAAGAGGGGGGGGGGGGGGGGGGGGGAGAGAAGGCAAAAACTGAAGGATGTAGCCCAGTGACAATTTCTAGTACCCAACGGTCCGAGGTGAGTCTCAACCAGGCTGAACGGTAGGGATGGAGATGTTGAGGAAAAGATGGGGCAGATCTGGGAAGGTGACTGGGGTGTCATTCTTGAGTGCACCCTCAGAACGCCTGCTTCTGGCCTTCGTGGTATTTTGCCGGGCCAGGCTGCACAGATGAACGGGAGGAGGAAGGGTGGCGGCGATTGGAATGGCTTCATCGCAGACTCAGGCACATGCATCCCCAGGGAGCAGAAGGTGGTCAGAAAGTCCTTCAGACTGTGCAGCCTCACGTCTGTCTGATCGGAAAACAGCCCGACTCCATCTGACAGCAGATCTATGTCTCAAGCCAGGAGCTGTGCCTCATGACCACCGCCGAGGTGATCACCCTGGCTGCCGAGTTGGCCGCATCCCAGAACATCTGGAGGGAGCACTGAGCTGCTCCGGGACTTTCCTGCACAAGAGCCCCGAATTCTTGGGCTGCTTCCTGGAGCATGGAGTCCTTAAACTTGTGGAGGGAGTCCCACAGGTTAAAATTATAATGCCCCAAAACAACCTGATGGTCCACTACCTGGAACTGGAGACTGGCCATGAAATTAATTTTTCTTCCAAAAAGATCCAGTCTCTTGGCCTCCTTATTTCTTGGGGTGGAACGAGCAGGCCCCTGCTTGTCCTTTTTGTGGGCTGCTGACACGACCAACGGCCCCCGGGACAGGTGGGTATATAATTATTCAAACCCCTTGGTGGGAATAAAATACTTTTCCTCAGCCTTCTTGGAAGTGAGCGGGATGGAAGACAGCTTTTGTCTATTTGCTCTGGCAATGTTCAGGACCCCTTCATGCACTGGGAGTGTGACATGTGCAGGGGTGGACACAGAGAGTACATTGAACACCGTGTCTGATTGCTCTGCCATCTCTTCCACCTCGAGGCCTAAGTTAGTGGCCACCCATTGGGGCAGGGCTTGGTGCTCCTTAAAGTCGTCCAGTGGGGTAGCACAGGAGGGCAATGCCACTGCCTTGTCTGGAGAGGACGATGAATGAACCGCTAGGGGATGGTCGGGGGGGGGGGGGGGAATCATCCCCTGCAGGGGAAGGAGGTCTCGGAGGTACAGGTGCCCACCCAACCACAACGACCAAGGACTGGAGACAGGGGCATCAGGTATTCCAATAAGGCCACAACGACCAAGGACTGGAGACAGGGGTATCAGGTATTCCAGTAAGGCCACAACGACCAAGGACTGGAGACAGGGGTATCAGGTATTCCAATAAGGCCATTGGGCTGGCTACTGGCCCTGCTGCCAAGTTGGCATCACTGTGGCAGATGCAACCCCCAGAGCCCAGTCGCAACAGTGCTGTGTCAGCAAGGGGCTGAACTACCTCTCCATGCCAGAGAAACCCTTCTCCAGTGACTAGAGAGGGACCATCGACACGTGAGTCTGGCAGCTAACTGTCGCCATGGGTGACTGGCACCTTGAATTGTTAGACGGGTGCCGGGAGCATGGGGAGTGACACCGTGTTGGGGAGCATCCCTGAGTTCTTGGTGCCGGTGACCGCTGGTGCGAAGATGACCAGTGCTGACTAAGGCAACCGGCACCTTCCTCTGGGTGAGGCCCGGAATGAGGGCGGAGACTGGGAACACGGTGCTGGTGACCTGTAACGGCGAACTGGTGACCTGGGCTGACACGGAGACCAAGGACGTGGTGAAAAAGGGCTCTGCCTTGGCTCCAGATGCCAGCCCAGCTCACTCATCTTCTGGAAGGCCTTCACGGCTGGCTTGCCCTCATAGGGATCCTTCGCTGGGTCCATCACCACACGCAGTGCCTGCTGCAGTGGGAAAGTCAGTTGTTCTCTGGGCACTGGGAGGGCGTGGACTATGCCATCAGCCTGGGTCTCTTACTGCTCCCCAGAGTTGGTGGTGGATCCCTTAGGGGGCAGAAGGTCCCCTAGGGGGCGTGACCCCTTGCAGCTCCAGCATGGGAGGACAGCCCACGCAGGGTCCTTTGCCCAATTTCCCCTGATCCGACTTGCTCGATGCCAGGTCCCTCCTCTTAGTCTTCTTCCTGGGCACTGGTGAAGTGGATCGGTGCTGGGAAGAACCTGGTGCCAGGGGCATGCTACATACCGAGGTCCAAGTTCTGGGTGTTGCGTCCAGGCCAGCTCCAAGGAGGAGGAGGATCTTCAAGCAAATGTCGCATTATTTCTGTATCCTGGGACGAAAGTTTTACAGATGTGACATTCTCTTTTACGTTGGACTCCTCCATGCAGTTCACTAACAGGTATAGAAGGCCTGTTGCAGTCAGAGGATGGCTTAAAAACCCAGAGACCAGGCATGCCCTGGCCTGGGGTAAAATCCCCGCTGGGACCCTGACAGTACTTAACTGCTACTTACTAACCAATCTACTATAAACAAACTATTTACAGCTGGAACCAGAGGTTCGAGTAGGAAAAAAATGCTGATCACTTGTGAAGCAAGAGAAAGAGGCACTCTGACCCACCACCACAAGCAGTAAGAAGGAACTGAGAGGATGTAGGGCCAGCGGTGCCTGATATACCAATGCATGGGCATGGCACTCAAGGGGGCACAACAGCCAGCCCTACGAATACTGTTAAGGCAAAAATCTCTGACAACTGTGCACGTGGGTGCTCACACACCTAGAATGGAATCGACACAAGCAAGCACTCGAAGAATTCTGTGCTGGAGAAAATTAGAAAAAAATATGACTCAGTGCATGGGTTGTCAAGAAGTCCAGAGGATCCACCCACCCTTTCTTTATGGGAATGGATGTCGCAATTTTTTTTTAAATTGTAATCATAGAATAGAATACAGAATATCAGGGTTGGAAGGGACCTCAGGAGGTCATCTAGTCCAACCTCCTGCTCAAAGCAGAATCAATCCCCAGACAGATTTTTGCCCCGATCCCTAAATGGCCCCCTTGAACACTGAACTCACAACGCTGGGTTTAGGAGGCTAATGCTCAAACCACTGAGCTATCCCTATGGGATGTCACAAACTGGAAAAGGTTGAAAGCCCCTGGCTTAGTATATTCAGTTATTCATGTCTTGGATGCAATATTCAGCCAAACAGTAAATCATTATTTGCACAGCATTAGACTGATCACACTGATAATGCCATTCAATACCAGGAATTAGTGTTGGACAACATTTCTAATCACAGCAGCAATACAATATAATAGTGATAGTCCTCCAGCTGCAAATGTTGGAAATCAAGTCTGTAACATCAGAATTTGTATTTTGTTGTTGAGAGGGAGGAGGAGATGAGCCCTCCCTTGACAAAATCAGCAAAATACAGACACTAGATCTCTGATGGCTGTGATCAGTCTGAGAGAAAAAACCCAACAGACCTCCCTCTTGTACATTAGCTTTTTCAAAATGGGCCAGATAATGCATGGTTTTCAGTTATCACAATGCTGAAATGAGGAATTGTGAAGGAGCTACAGGACAATGAAGATGAAGACTATCCATGATTTAATATTTATATTGCAGTCATGCACAGAGGCACCCATCAGGATTGAGGCTCCATTGTGCTAGCACTGTACAAATGTATATGAAGACAAGGTAAACTAAAATTAAAAATTTTTTCAAAAAAATGGTATACAAACTAAACTTAAACTAGATGACATGTACTTTCATTTTCATCCTGCTTGCCCCAATTGGATTATTTATTATAGCACCACAGTTGTGCACCACTTTTAATAAAATATGTGGTTTAGAGAGCTCTGTGCCTTTAGAAGCTTAGAAATCTACGCTGGACAATACAAATACATTTATAAAGGGAGCAATCACTACGGTATTTAAACTACATTCAAAACAGAACAATGTAACATCTTCCCATCATTAAGAAAAGACTGATATTTGTCCTCCAGGACAAGACTTGCATGCCCTATTTTGGGAACAACAGAAGAGGTACTGGTTCCAGCATTTACATTCACTCAGCCTGAAGAAAAAGTTGCAACTCCTGTTAAAGTTTTCCATGTTTGGGCTCCAGTGAGTTTCTAATAAGAACAAATGCTAGAGCAGGCAATTAGGTATGAAGAATAATTTACTGCAAACTCCTGCCAATTTTTCCCTTGGAATTGATAGTGAAATGGAGAGCACGACAGAGCAGAGAAGGAGCAGCAATCTCCGATTTAGCAGGACTAGACCATTTAAGGCTGTATAGATTGTAACCAACATTCTGAAAAACACCTGTCACTTCACTGGCAACCAATGTGTGCGAAGTACAAGAGTTTAAAGGGCGTGAGAATGGAAGCAAACAGTGCCATAACTGATCATTGACGAAGAGTAGGTGAAGAAGTGGGTTAAAGGAGAGACTACAGAGATGTACAGAAGAAGGATGTTTGCAATGAAAGTGGTGGGGAAAGGATAATATTTATATATAATTTGAAATGGTATACGAGGTGGGTACAGGGGGTTGGGGGTTTCCCAGGAAGGGGAAACCCCAAGAAACTGTGGGGTACCGCAGGGGCAGAAACTCTGACATAGAGGGGCACTGGGATCCGGAAGGGACATGGGGGCCCGCAACAGGTGAGACTTGCGCCTTCAGAGGGCGCTCTGGAGGCTGGCGAGCTAATTCCCTGGACGACCAGCAGGAGGCGCCGCTGCAGCGGTGAGGCATTGCCCGGCTACAGCGATGTTTGATTTTATATTGTTTAAAAAATATTCAATTTGATGAGTAATCCCCTCAAATAGTGGAGTCAGCTACAAAGATTCAGCATCACCTGTTGCACCTTATTTAATCTTAATGGGGCGAAGGATAGCTCAGTGGTTTGAGCATTGGCCTTCTAAACCCAGGGCTGAGAGTTTAATCCTTGAGGGAGCCATTTAGGGATCAGGGCAAAAATCTGTCTGGGGATCGGTCCTGCCTTGAGTAGGGGGTTGGACTAGATGACTTCCTGAGGTCCCTTCCAACCCTGATATTCTATGATTTCTATGTGGAAAATATAAGTGAATTGATCAGAGCTGTGTGGATTTCTAACCTCTTCACAAACTGATTTTTTCCTCTTTTACTAGTAGGTTGTTTATATTGCTGCAAATCATTACTTTGAAATTTTAAATTAAAAAATTCAAGGATAGCAGGAGCTCAGCTCAGAGTTATGGAAATCCATAAATATAGGCCTTGAACTTTAGGAGCAGTCTCAGGTGCTTCTGTCCATTCACACCTGAAGAAAGACAGGAGGCCATGAATGCGGTTTATTAGGCCACAATTTCATTCACTTAAAATATTGGAGTACCTGGCAATGAACTGTACAGTGCAGGGAGGAGGAGGAGAAGGTGGGGCTTGGCTCCCCAATTTTTCAGATGTAGAAGCCCAAACCCCCTTCCTCAGCAAGCTTAAAGGGGTCTAGGAAAAGGAAGGTGTTGGCTCCCCACTCTATGAAATATGGGTGCCCCACGCCCTCCAGGGCTTCATAGGCAATAAATACCACTGCCCTCCCGCAAACTCTTCCAGCCAGCAGGAAGGACAATGTAGTGACCGTCTCCTGATATGGAACCAAATGCTTCTTGCCCTTCTTGTCCATCTCTATAAACTTTTCCCCTTCTCTCCACCTGCTGTAAGAGAGCAGATGAAGGCACACAACCACTTTCTTCCAGCTAGCTGGACAAAGACCTGGTCATGTGAAGACTGCAGTGGGCATATCTAGGAGACAACCTTGCTTTCTTTCTACACTAATGTGTTGTGTGATTGAAAAGTTCTGACTTGGTATTACAAGTTCAAGAGTCTTAGTTTTAGACTTTTCCATTGCTTCCCATTCACAGACCTCAAAAACAAGAATACAAAAACCTGTGACTTACTTATACCAACAGTGCAAAATATTATCCACAGTATTCTTATTACTTTTGAGGTATTACTTTATTCTGCTTATCTTGTATGCTACACTACGATTCATACTTATAATAGGGCACTTCAAAATGCAAAATATAAATTGAATATGAAAAGAATTTCAGACTGACAGACCTAGCAGAAATGTAAAACAAAAGATACACAGATTTCTAATCCTTAGGCTGGCACAGGTAGGAGGGAAGAAAAGGAAAATGGTGAAAGCTACACCAGCATCATCATGTTCTGCTCTCTGGTGTAAACAAAGGTACCAGCAGAAAACTATGAGGTGAAAAAGCCTTTTGCTGTTATTCCTGGTCAAAGGAGCAATTATTTGGCGGGAACACAGCTAGAATCTTTAAGAGAGTAGCACACAGCACCTTTTAAAGGCAGGATACATGAAAGTTAAAAAGATCAAATACGAATGTTATATGTCTAACCTACTAGTATTATAATCTGGTATCTGCAAACATTAATAAGTTTTAAAGCTAATCGAAGGAATTGAAAGTTACATATAAAAGAACTTACATAAAATATTTTAATATTGCATAAAATAGTGGCATATAGGTGTGACAGAAGTGCATTGAAGCCTTAACCATAAAATAATTAAACATGTTACAGAATAATCAAAATTGTTTCAATTTTCTTTCAAGTCTTTTCTCTAATTACACTGCTTGACTAAGTAAATGTAGAAAGATTTATTACTCTGCTTGTATTTGTAGAATGCTTAAAAAGCCCTATGTTTGGTATGTAATAAAAACATTTTGAAAAATTGAAATTGATTCTGATGCTTTCTTCTGCTATATGCACATATTCCCAAATAAATCAGACAAATTAGATTTGGGGGATGGACAAGGCTTCTGTTGCTACAACACTGCATGAAACTGAAGAGAGATCAAATGTTAATCTCTTTGATGAGTATACACCCCTAAAATTACCACCTATTTTGGATTACTACAGTAGGCTGTTTAATATGGAAACCTTATTAACCCGATTAACACACTGAGCTCCTATTTTTCCATGTTCAAACGACAGCAGGGATCTTAAAATTACAGTAGAACCTTGCTAATTCACAGTAATGATTAAAAACCCACTGTGAATTACTAACATCGACAAATTAGTAATTAAATGAACACCACCAAAACAAACAAGCCTAAAGCACCACTAACTGTACTCTGGTCATTTGAGACATCTGTTTACTTTTAATATTTCATACTTCAGAATGTATCACTGTGCTTGTTACCATGGTATCTAGACATCATGATACAAAAAGCAATAGTTACTAGTAAATATCTTGTAAAAGTAATAAAAGTCTTAGTAACAAGACCTTGCTATAGTACTTTACTATTACATTTTATTCCAAAAAGTAGAGCGAGACCATCATAACTAACCATTTAGATTTGAGCAATAATACTATGTTGAGGTTCATTACCAGTACAATGAACATGTACTGGTAATGCACAAACAAAATATATTTTTGAATAAATATTACATGTGCTGCTTAGGCAAGTTGTAATCAAGAAACTTGTCACCTAGACATCTTTCATAAGCTGCCCTTTCACAGATTTTATTTTAGATGGTGAAACAGATACTATGTTTTGTAAATTAAATCAGCCCATATCACATAGATGAAGTTTTAAAGACTAGCTCTACACAGTATAAGTTTACAGTTGATTTCACCTAAATGTTCACGAAAGACAAAGTAAGAAGCTACAGGCTGAAAGACTTTACCTGATTGGATTCTGTTACAGCAACACTAAGGTCTTGAATGGATCTCCGCCTCTGTTGTCCGTTTCCTGCTTGGAAAAAAAAGACAAAACAAAACACTAAAATCTGCTCAGAAACAAAATAAGAAGGGTGCAACTGTTGCAGCAGGAGCTTGGAATTTGTACAAATCCACAGAGAGAAAGTGAGAGGGGGAGGGGGAGAGTGAGAGAGAGAGAGAGAGAGAGAGAGACAGCTGCAGAATTTTAACTCAAAAAATGCTGGCCTGTCAAGAGAAAGTATATCCTAATACAATAACCACTCCTACCACATGAATAGCTTCTGCACTCCACTTCACCATCTTCTGTCACATGTATTTGAACAGGCTTAGCACTTGGGGATTGGGGCTGATGACGACATCTATTTCAAGTGAGTTACGTTATGGGCATTTCTAGAGCAAGGCTGCTACAATAAGATGCTGCCAGCTCTAACCTGTTGTTCTTTGAAGCAGCACACAGCAGAGTGTTCTGTTTGTGTTATGTTCCTCTCACATATATTAAGAAGCTATAAGAAAATATATTCCACTTTAAGTCAGAATAAAGCTCTTAGTCATCTTTTATGAGCAAAAATACTTCCTATTCTGAAAATCAGGGCAGGAAGTTGTTCTCTAGCTATGTCACATCTTGCTATATCAATCTACTGAACACAATGCTGTAATCTTTCCTCTTCTCTTTCCACCCATTAGCAATTATCCACCACTGAGATCTATAGAAAATAGTTTACATTTTAATACTACTAGTCCATCAAGGAAACGTTTTTTTATGAAACTAAGTCTTATGTTACATAATCCATTGTATTTTACAGTTTCCCTTGGTACTTTGATTTTTATTAATATTGTTTATAGTGTCCCCTGAGATGACGACAGGTCAGCTGCCCAAAAGGGAAACACCAAAACATCATGAGTAACAGCTGACAATGCTCAAAATTTTTGGTCTTCAACCTGCATTATGTAACTTTTCTACCAGTAGGTAGCACTTAGAACATGTACTATAACAGTTACAGCCTCCTACGCCCATAGAACTCAGCAGTCGGAACTCCATGTTTTGTAACATGCGGCTTATTTTTTAAACTCTTAGATATTTATGCTGGGTCATTTCAATATGACTTAGCAGCCTACCTAGATAGAAGTTTTAACCTCCACATCAATTAAAACAAAAAAAGTGAGAATGGCTATTTCATCTACAGAGTTTAAGACATCACAAATTATGAAGTTCTTTAACCAAGATTTCTGTGCAGCAGGTCTGTCTGTTCTAAAAACACACTACCAGAAAGTGAGAAGTTCTTAGTACCTTCATCTCCAGTTTGTCACTTGACATTTAAATTCAAGAAATTCTAAAAGTACTTAAGGGAGAGAACAGTTTATAGGTTAGAGAATGGGACAAGGCTGTCGGAAATTGGGGTTATATTCTCAGCTCTGACACTGATTTGCTGTCTGACCATAAATGAGTTATAACCTCTCAGTAACTTAAATTTTCTACATCAGTACTTTGGGGAAATAAATAAATACTTAATGTAAAAGTGATGTTGTGAGGCTTAATGCATGTTTGTAAAGTGACCAGAGATCCCATAAGGCACCAGGCGAGAACTATTAAACTTTTCCATTTAATATAACTACTTGGCCATTAAAAACAGTATTATTCATAAATGGAAGAATTATGCCGTTGATAGTAGCTGCAACTCATCTTGGAACTCAAGATATAGATGATCCACTCATGACTGATACAACAATTATGTGCACATTTCATTCAACAGCACCATTCTAAAATTAGCCAGTCTGAAATAAGCTTGCAAAAAATATCTGGAATTCTCATTTCAGATTAGCTACATTTGTGAATTTAAAGAACCCGGCATGTGTGTTTCTGAAACATTAGATCATGGTTGCCAAAAAGTTAAAATAGTCAGGGTGGGGTAAAAATGAACACTTTTTGAGGGCAGGAAGAGACCGACTGATTGTGTTATAGTGAATGAGAACAGAATGCCTTTAAATGAGAGATCTCCAAGTTAGTGGCATGAGGCAAAAGCAAGCTCTATTATGCAATGTCGTTTTAATTAGCATAACTACTACAGACATCTGGCAAAACGTTCAGACAAAGCAGAAACAAAGACAGCACATCAACAAATACTTGTTGCTCCAGAATCAAGATTAATGTCAATTTAGGGATATGAAGATGGAATACATTTCCTTGACTTTAATTAGTTCTAGTCTTTGTACATTTTTTTGAAGTTGTTTTGAACGTACTCTTCCTCTAGTTTTTAAAATAACTGGTTTAAAATTCTCTCTTTACAGGAACCTAGAACAATTTTAAAAAAATTGACAAAAAGTCAATACACATCAGTTATGTACAATATCTAAAAGCAGAAAGTGATGCACAGTGGCAGGATTTCAACAATTTATTGGATTTTAAGATTAAAATTCAATCATCAACCAATTATTCATCTGGTTTGAAAAAGGCAGCTGTAATGAATAATAAACTTCACATGCCTGGATCATCAAGTGAGGAAATAAAATGTTCTTTGGAGCGTGTTTGCTCATGAACTAGAAAAGAAGTTTTTTTTTGTTTTGTTTTTAAAGAAAGGATGGGATGCCAATACGAACATATAACTAAACCAATGGAGCTGTATATACCATTTATGGTATGGTAGTTGAGGTAACATTAAAAGTTTAATAAGATATTTGGAGCAAGGGCCATTTCTAAATTTTTGTGCAGTTATACATGTGTCAAGAGACCCTACATATATCTTGTGGGTCAGAGTTAAGGTTACTAGAATAAGTATGCTGTATTTTCATATATATGTCAATACTGCCATTAAGCTGAAAGTATAAACTGTAAAGGTAAAAAGTGAAAACAGAAAGAAGTTGATGGAATGAAGAAATTTCTACCTTCCTCCTGCCTCTCTGCCCAAAAAATTCTCTCACACACTCTCCCTGCGCATCAAAATTGCCAAAACACTTCCTACCCTCTTTAAAAAAAAAAAAAAAAAAATTTTTATATAGGCTCCCTCTTAGCCTCTAAGGATATGTCCACACTATAGCTGGGAGGTGTGATTCCCAGTGTAGACTTGAACTAGCTCAAAAATAGCAGTGTGGATGTTGTGGTATCAGCGGCTTGGGCTAGCCGTGCAAGTCCAAACCTGCCTGAAACCTTGGATCTGAGCTTGGGTGGCTAGCCCAAGCCACTGCTGCGACATCCATGCTGCAGTTTTTAGCATTCTAGCTCAAATCTGTCTACCTTCACTGGGAATCGCATCTCCAAGTTGCAGTGCAGACATACCCCAAAAGTCCACACACATACAACTCAATCGCCCCTAATTAATATCTGCAGCTTTCCCTGGTTCTCTCTCTGCTCCAGCAACAACTCACACATACGTGCTGCTTCCTCTCCCCCACTGTCTTGCATAGGTAAATCCTCCTTCCGCCCACACACACTCCCTCTCTAACCTTCCCAAGGCTCCCTCACCCATCTTTCTGTCCTCCACAGAATCTCCCTCATGTTTTGTCCCCTGCCAACATTCTCTCCTTTCTCCAAACTCTTTCCCTTTTCATTCTCCTTTAGCTTTGTTTTTAATTACACAAACACATGTTTTTCTACAAAGACCCATGCCTCATTCAGTGCAGCATGGTCAGTGAATGAAGCAGAGGGTTACAAGAGAAAAAATGGTGTATTCTTTTGAATTTTAAAGGCATGAATTTGGGATCCAGGAAAGACTGGATTCTATTCCTGGATCTGCTACAGACTTCCCATTATCATAGTTCATATACACAAGAGGGCAGAAATAAGGTTACACAGGCAACCTTAAATCTAGCATTTCCTAACTTCTGAATGCTTCTTTTTGCAACCTTAATGTTTTTGCAATAGGTTATGTTAGCAGATCATTGACAGCCTTTTTAACAGATAAGGATTGGGGTTTGTTTAAATGGTAATGCTGTTATGTATTTTGCAAAAGGCCAATATTAATTAATCTACATTACAAAGGAAACCACGCCACAAAACTTGGTTAACTTTTACATAAAGAGGAAGTTCTCAATTCACTTGGAGTAAAATCCTGATATTTGTGGAGTCTGAAGCTCCAGTGGCCAGGCACTTTCTCCTGAAAATATTCCCTGACACACCCCTGATCCCGGTAATATAAAATTATTTTAATTCAGGTGTTCCTCAGGGCACCTTTGCTGGCACGCCTTCTAAGTACAAAGAAGAGGAGTACCTCTCCTACAAACAACAGATCTGTGGTAGTAGGATTCTTTTACTGCATGCTTTTAGAAGGCATGTTCTGTCTCAAGGACCTTATCATATCCATAGAAATGGGTTTTTTCTCCCGTCCTGTGCACCTCCTAAGGTGCATCCCACTGCAGAAAATTATGCTTCCAATACGAAGTTTTCCACGTCAATCCAATTTATGGAGGCTTGAATGTTTACAATTCCTTCCTTAAAAAGGGACTAGACATGAACATTTTTAAAGGCCACCGAAAAGAAAATATTACCCATGATATTATAAAAGCCCTGATATAATATTAATGAGGTATCTAATATTTTGCTTTAACTATTTCTTTTAAAACTAATCTATGCAAAATATTTTAAGATTATACCTCACCTGAAAAACTGTTAAAACGAAGTCATTTGTAAAAGAGAGGTATTGAAGGGGGGAAAAAGCTGGACATTCTAATAAAAGGAATGCAAGTTTATAAAAGCATATTCTATGTTTATATTAATTGTTGATTGCGTAATTTATCTGCAAATCACTTTTAGCAGGGAGTTGTGTAATTTTAGTTGAGAACATTTTTTTCTGGGTGTACAAAAAGTTTAAAGATAGTTAAGCCGAAAAAATATGGAGGTACTACTGATGACTACATAACAATGCTATCAGCTGATTAACAAAAGCGATGGAAATTGAAATAGCAGCTTCTAAAGCATCTGTGTCTTTCTACAGTTTTTCTATATTCTGCAAAATATCAACTAACCCCTTAATCTCCATCTCCAAGACTCACCTGTGATATACACAACATCAAGGGTATACATATCAGCAAAGCTCTGTATTTATTCTGTGCTGCAGTTATGTATTGAATTGACTTGTGACTTGACAAGCTTCTTTGGGGCAGGGGCTTTGTTGTTTGAGACATTATGCTTTACATGGCACTATGTAGAGCAACCACTATTAAAAATGTAAAGCTATAGAGTCTAGGTAAAATCAGCCTTATTGTAGTTATTTGTGGCACTCCTATATTTGCAATATGGAATACAGTATGAAAACAGTGCTATTAATAGAGTGGTGATAATCAAGTATTTAAACTAAGGACCACAGTACTATAAATACAATAAGCCTCACTTTGGTAGTCCAGCATTTTTAGTTGATGAAGTAACATACAGCCTAAAGCACATAAGGTATATGCATATACTGTCTAATAAATGGAGTTGCCACTGCAAGAATACTGTAATGTAAACAGGATTTATCAGATACTTCCTGATTGACTAGCTTTTTAAAACTGGTTGCTTACTTATCTTGGTTATATTTTGCATTATTGTTCAATACATACTTTAAAACAACTGGCTATTAATACTTTTGGTGGGCGAGGCTTTTTTTCTTTTTTAAAATACTGGTTTGCAGTGTCTATGCTATATTTGCTGGAACTAAAAATAAGAAAGGTGTACTTTTGTATGTTCATACGGATACATACCTATAACAACCGTGGAAGATTAGCTACCAAACTGTAAACTGGAACTGAGTCTCATGAATCCATTTTACTGGTTTTGTTTTGGGTTTAAAGCTTGGCACACTAATGGCAAACTCCAGTTTTATCTGTTTTAAATGTCTCAAATGAATAAGAATTATACTCATGTGGGATATTTCAAAAGTGCTTAGAAAGGATGGGAGTTTAGAAAATATATATCAAAGCTCTTTATCTTGCAAATGTACCACTTTGAGTTGTTGCATATTTACATTAAATAAACTAAGCAGCCTGATCAGTCCATGAATGAGAGGCCTCCAAGGAAAACACATGCATAAGAAATGGTGATTCAGGAGATACTTCTTGTACTAAGTCAGTACTCTCCCAGTTCCTTAGGGAGCACATTTGTGATCTTTTAGATAAGATGCAAAATGAAGTTCTTAATCACTTGTGGTCATTTGTTAGCCCTATTCTAGTTTGGGCAAAATACATTTGGTCTACATCAAATTCCTCTGAAAGCTTTATTTAAATAGAGTAGTCCTAACTTTGTCCCAAAGCATAGTAAAGTTTTGCTGTTATCTACCCTGAACAAGGCTGTATTTCAGTGAAAGAGATCTGTATATCCAGTTTGCAAAGCTCTTTGGATAAGAAGTTATGATTATATGTAGTATATACAAAATGTCAATCTATTATTAATGATCTCAGTAAATCGCAACACTGGGGGAAATCTGAAACAAAATTGGTATTTTTTTTTAAAAGGTCAAGTTAAATGAGAGGGAAGGCCTTTGGAAAGGGAGGGGTAAAAACAACAAAAGCATGTTGGGGCTGCCATCTTGAGGGCTTTAGAGGAAAACCTGGCCACACTGTAACAGTTTGCAACTCAATATACTGCTTATAGATGACAACACTGAGTCTGAACTAGAGCTGGGAAAAAATTTCAGTGAATAGTTTATTTGCTGATAAATGCAGTTTTGGGTGACTTGAAACTATTTGTGTTAAGTTTGTCAAAAGTAGTTTTGACTGAAACAAAAATTTGACATGTTCTGTTCGGTAATACTGAAATTAAATGGTTTGTTTCAACATTACCATAACATTCGTGGGCTGGTGTCACAAAAGTGCCAGAGGTGGTGATCTCAGCAGGTTCAATTACCCCTCTATCTGCTGTGGAGAAGGGATCTGAACATGGATCTCCCATGCTGCAAGAGAGGTGCCCTGAACATCAGGAAATGGGATATCTTGATGTGAGTTTCAATCTATTTTGCTGAAGCTGGTCCATGATATATAAAGAAAAACACGGTCGTTGGAGTAAGGACTTGAACTTGCATCTCCCACATCCTAGGTAAATGCTGTAACCACTGGGCTATAGAGTTATTCTTGCTCTCTAGCCCAATGACTATTCATTGTCATTCATAGTGGCAATTCAGTCCTTGTCTGGCTATACGGAAAGAAGGACAGGAGATACTTGATGTGGGTTTAATCTGGCTGCAACTTTATCATCAGATGTCTGGGACTACCCAGTGGATAGAAGTATACAGTGCAGGTAACCTCATGTTTATTCTGTAATTACCCAGGGGGCTTTTACCAGCTCCCCCTCTTTTTCCATCCGGGTCCCTCCAGCAAATCCACTGCCGGTACCATACCATCCACCTCCCCTCATAGGAGGATTAAGGTAGGCTATAAGAATGGGAGTCCCCAACTGTCCCCTGCTTGTTCCTTTAACAAAACACCTCATTTAAGTCCTTTTCCAAGCCATTTATCTGGTCACTGTATACCTTTCCTATGGAGTACCTGCACTGGACATCCACCCTACACTTAATGAATTGCGAGAGACAGCCTACCGCCTTTAAGGCCATGCATATACAGAGCCTTTCCTGAACCTGCTGTAGGGAAGGTGGGAAAAAAAAAAGGGGGGGGGGGGGGGGGGAAGAGAAATTCCTTCCCAACCCCCCTAAAAAAGGGCAGTTAGCGTAATACCCACAGCAGGTCCTGACCAAACCTGGAATTTTACCACCTGAAGTGGAGGGAGGGTGGGTCCTGCCTCAGCCTGCTCCATGTAAAAGGGAGGTTTGGGGCACAGAACTGCCCCTTGTAAACCTTGCATTCCCAGGGGATGAGTCTGACTACGCTGACCCTTTTGTAGCAGTTTTCATCCCCCCCAGCCTTAAAGCACTCACCTAGGATGTGGGAAACAAGTTCAAATCTCTGCTCCAATGACTATACATATATGTGTACATGTATATATAAAATACTGCACATACAGGATTTCTCTGCAATTTTGCTTCATATGTGAGAGTCTTTAGTACCAAGAGATAGGATTGAGCCCTTGGCTGGACCAATCTATGAGACAAGGCAAAAAGGGCTGCACGTTGGCAAGCTTTTTTTTTTTTTTTTTTAAACAAGGACATCATGAAAAATCTTACTGGACGGTCTCCATCTGCACTCTATGTGAACTAGAGCAAAAAGTATTTTTTTTTTTTTTTTTTTTTTTAAATAATGTGATCATTATTCCAGCATCTTATCAATAGACCCGCTCACATGGTCTGTGATACCTGGTATGATGATTGCAGGGACATCCAGAATGTTGCCAAATGAAGCAGTTTTACGATGGCCCCGTTTAGGCTTGGAATAGGCTGAAAAAATACACATACACAACACACATGCAAACAGCTACAATGGTAACAACAAATGATTAAATACATAATTCAATTCTTATATACTGTTAAACTAAAGTACATGCAAAATGTGTCACACAATAAACTGCACAGCTTTCTATTCATGCTTAAAAATAGTAAAGAAATTGTTAAAAGCAAAAGAAGAACTAGCTGTCAATACAACATAATTAGCTGTCGTTAGCAACACAAAACTCAACAGACAAAGCAGCAGGGCAATGAGGAAGGGAAAAGAGCAACTATCAGAATGGAAGACTAATACTGACTTATTCCAGTTCATCTGCAGATTACTAATAAATGTATTTCCTTAATTGTTCTAAGTTTTATAATACTTCCTCCACAGTTTTATTCTAGTCTCAGGCTAACATTATTTATAAATAAGTTTACATTTTCATGTTGGGTTCTTTCATTTTCTTTGACATCTCCTGTAAAGTGAAATCCAAGCAATGTTCAAAGGAAGCTCACTTTAATATTACAAAATTTGAAGAATTGCTTCAAGCGTTGGTAAAGTGCCCTCTGACTAAATGCTTGCTGTTTTGTAAAAATGGCCACTGCATACCAACCTAAATACTTCAGAATTAAGCATCCCATTCCTGGAACTATTGAAAACAAAACCCTCATATTTGTTAAAGTGGAATTTGTATCTATTCTAAATCACATCAAACACCATAAAACAGACTTACAAAAGTTCATTTTGCCATATGTGGTAAGAGGAAGCAGTAGTAAAATAAAGGGCTGTAGTTTAAAGATTAAATAACTACGTCCCATTTGAAACAGATTTGTGAATGCAGCTCCCAAAGGAGAACTACTCTAGCATGTTTACCTGAAAGAACTCTCAGTAACTGACATAAAAATGCCCTGCCTGATTTGTTTCTATGGCCATTCTAACAACAGATGGAACAAGATTAGGTAATTCTTAAAATACTGTGATTTATTTATTCTTGACAAAAGCCTTATCCTCACACAGCAACAAAATTTCTTTAGATCATAGTATGTTGTTCTCTGTAACATGGTTAATGAGAATAAAAAACCATTGCTTTTGCTGTTTCCAACTTAAGTCACAAAAACCTGCTTAGATTAACATAGCCTGATTTCTACCAGTTTGCCACTGCCTGAAATGAACTCTGTTCCCTTATACTTGTCCCTTTCAAATCAACTCTCTCTAGTTAGAAGAAGGAATTAAAAAAAACAAAACAGCTATAGCAAAATCTCAGAACAACGTACTTGGATATAATTACTGGCAATACTTAAAAGAATCTAGTTAAGGAAGGTAGACTAGGCTGATTCCAAACTTTTACTGGGTGGTCAAATGAGTTGCATTTGTTTTGTACCAATGAGAGACTTGACTGAGGCCCAGAATATTAAAATAAATCAGAACACCGCAGTCTATTGTTGGGTAAGGACACAAGTGCCTTGTGGTGGCTAGCCCCTTGATGAATACATATCTGAACAATCTAGGGGCGAAGGCTATCAAGAAGTAATTGCAGTCAACTAGTTATAAGAGTAATAAAACAAAAACAAAACAGTAATCCATCCTGGATTGATACTATAATGTTCAAATGAGATTAAAAACTTTTTGAGGACAGGGATTATATCATCCCACAACAGGCCTTTAGACATTACCAAAATTAAAAAAAAAATTTTTCGCCTCCTCCTTGGTTGAATAAGACAGTTTAATAGTGATGGTACACAAGAAAGTCAGAACACCCAGTATATTCCAATATGTGAAAAAAAGTGATTACTACAGATTTTCAGAGTGATGGAAAAATATTGGCCCAACTAGATAAGATATGACTAACCGCGGTAGTTATTGTGTCTGCATTCTATAAATCTAAGGATGTAGGTCAATAAAAAGGCCCATTTAAAATTATGAAAAAGTTAATAAACAGTGCAAATGGGAACTAGAAAGCAGTTTTTGCCTGCCAGGTATAATGTTTTGTTAATTTGCTTATTGGGAGAAAACATACTCACTCACTTTGCTTTCACCATAAAATTATGCATTTAATGTGGCTAGTATCCTAAACTTCATCTTACATCAATGATCCACCATGTAAATAAAGGAGCAGCTTTTGCAACCTGGCAAAATATGTGTAGCTAAAATTCTTTACAAAAACATCCAAGTTCTGCTTCTCTGGGGAGAAATCGGAGAGTTATATTTATATCTGATCTTTCCAACGACATAACTAAATTATCCGTTTGCACCTATTTTCTGTCAAAATTTGTTTTTTAATTTACTGGTGGAAATAATACTGCTTTTAAATCCACCTCCTGCATTTTAAAATAGTTTGAATGTAGTTTTGAATTAAATGTAATTCAAATAATAAAAATGACAATGGATGGAGAACAACACTCAGAAGCAAAGAGAAACTTGTATTAATGAAACAAGGCTCATACCAAAGAATCCCAAATTTACGTAATACAAACAAAATCTAAATTTAGCCATTTTAAAGGCAATCAAATATAATCTTTTCTGTAATCTCAAACTACACAAATTTTTAAAAAAAATTCCTCTCAGATTTGAGTGCACAAAGGTGAAAGGAGCTGGTGTCTTTGTATCTAGATTTGGCAGGATTTGATTTAAATTGATTGAGGTCAGTACATGTTGATCACAGCTGTTACTGATGGATATTTTTTCCCTCAGTTTTAGTGTAATTGCTGGCCCAAGCGCAGCTTCTCCTCCACACTTTGTGCTTGCAGGAATTGACGTCAGTGGCTCTACAGCAGCACAGAGACCTTGCTGCAGCCCTGCTGTCATGGGAGGAAGTGAGTGGGGTAGAGATGCAGAGGGCTCCCCTCCATGATGTGGGGCCAGTGACACTGGATCCCTGCAGGCTGTGGTGCATGTGGGGCAGAGTGAAGACCCCCATGGCCAGGACTGCAAGGAGGAAGAGGACAAGCCCCTAGCCAGGCAGGAAGCTATCCCACTGCTGAATGTCTGTCCTTAGGTAGGAGCCATTTGGCAGTGGGGTAGGGTCCCTCAGGAGAGCCTCCTCCCGACAGTCCTGGTGAGGGGCTCTCTGTTTTGCCTGGCTAGGACCACAACTTTCCTTGCACCTGCAAGGATTGGGTGTCACCGGCCCTTCAGCAATGCAGGGAGCCCTCTGCCGCCCTACTATCACAGCCATGCTCTTTCACCAGCTGGGAGTGCAAGGGGTCTCTGCTCAGCCTCACCAGGACTGTAGCCTTCCCTGCACCTTATGCCTGCAGAGACTGGGTGTCACCTGCTCCACAGCCGTGCTGGGAGTCCTCTGCAGCTTGGCCCGCTTGACCTGGCTCACTCATCCACCAGCCAGGAGCACAAGGGCTATTGCTGGGCGAGAGCTTATCAGCACTGGTGTGGCCTCCCTGACAACTGGAGAGGCTTGTCTTCTTCCTCAGAGCCCTGTCCTGGTGGAGCAGAGACCCATGGCCAGGACCACAGCCTCATCTGCACCATGCACTACAGTGTCTTGGGCCCCTTGGCCTTGCAGGGAGTCCCCTGCAATTCTACTTCCAGCACTGCCCTAACTCCAACCCATCCTTAATTTCCTGCAGTTGTATAACTAAATATAGTTAAAATAGAATAAAAAATAATTTTAAAAGAAGTACAATTGTCAAAATTACAAAAAAATAATAAATATTCTACCAAGCCTATTCATAGAAATTCTTAAAAAATAACAGATAAATTAATAATAATGAATCCATGCCCAGTTAAGAGTTACCTCACAGGGCTCATCTTATTAAAAGTAGCTCCTTTCACCTTTCTCCCCTCAAACTTTATTATTTATTTTTACCCGCTGTACCAGTAATTCTTGCTTCTATTTCAGACATATCAGCACTCATCCTCTTGCCTTCTCCTGAAACAAGAGTTGACTGTGGTCGCCCACGAACATCTGATAAGCTTTCCACGCTGCTCCCGCGAGATGGAGGTAAACTCAAACGGCCAGGGTCACCCTGTTAAAACAGTGTTACATTTTCAATAGGGCTGTCAAGTAATTAAAAAAAATTGTGTTAATCGTACTGTTAAACAATAGAATACATATAACAAAATATTTTTAGATGTTTTTTACATTTTCAAATATGTTGATTTCAGTTACAGTACAGAATAAAAGTGTACAGTGCTCACTTTATATTATTTTTATTACAAATATTTGCACTGTAAAAATGATAAGAAATATTTTTCAATTCACCTAGTACTATAGTGCAATCTGTCATGAAAGTTGAAATTAAAAATGTAGAATTACGCACAAAAAATAACTGCATTAAAAAATAAAACCATGTAAAACTTCAGAATTTACAAGTCCACTCAGTCCTACTATTTGTTCAGCCAATCCTTTAGACAAACAAGCTTATTTACATAAAATGACAAAATTAGACAGATCAAGGCACAAAACGAGATCAAACTAGCTAGAGACATACAGGGTAACAAGGAAACATTCTACAAGTACATTAAAAGCAAGAGGAAGACCAAGGACAAAGTAGGCCCGCTACTCAATGAGGGGGGAAATAACAACAGAAAATGTGGAAATGGCAGAGGTGCTTAATGACGACTTTGTTTCAGTTTTCACCAAGAAGGTTGGTGGTGAGTGGATGTCTAACCTAGTGAATGTCAATGAAAAAGAGGCAAGATCAGAGGCTAAAATAGGAAAAGAACAAAGTAAAAATTACTTAAACAAGTTAGATGTCTTCAAGTCACCAAGGCCTGATGAAATCCCTCCTAGAATACTCAAGGAGTTGACTGGGGAAATACCTGAGCCATTAGCAATTCTCTTTGAAAAGTCATGGAAGACGGGAGAGATTCCAAAAGACTGGAAAAGGGCAAATACAGTGCCAATCTATAAAAAGGGAAATAAGGACAACCCACGGAATTACAAACCAGTCAGCTTAACTTCTGTATCCAGAAAGATAATGGAGCAAATTAAGCAATTTGCAAACATCTAGAAGATAATAAGGTGAAAAGTAACAGTCATCATGGATTTGTCAAAAACAAATCACACCAAACCAAGCTGATAGATTTCTTAGACAGGCTTGTGGATGGGGGGAAGCGGTAGACGTGATATATCTTGACTTCAGTAAAGCTTTTGATACTACCTCGTATGACGTTCTCATAAACAAACGAGGGAAATGTAACATAGATGGAGCTACTATAAGGTGGGTGCAAAACCATTCCCAGAGAGTATCTATCAGTGGTTCGCAGTCATGCTGGAAGGGTATAACGAGAGGGGTCCAGCAGGGATCAGTTCTGGGTCCAGTTCTATTCAATATTTAGATAATGGCATGGAGTAGACTTATAAAGTTTGCAGATGATACCAAGCTGGGAGGAGTTGCAAATGCTTTGGAGGTTAGAATTAAATTTCAAAATGATCTGGACAAACTGGAGAAATGATCTGAAGTAAACAGGATGAAATTTAATAAGGATAAATGCAAAGAACTCCATTTAGGAAGGAACAATCAGTTGCACACATACAAAATGGGAAATAACTGCCTAGGAAGGAGTACTGTGGAGAGAGATCTGGGGGTCATAGTGGTTCATAAGCTAAAAATGAGTCAACAGTGTAACACTGTTGCAAAACAACCAACCAACCAACCGACATTCTCGGATGTCTTAGCAGGAGTGTTGTAAGAAAGACATGAGAAGTAATTCTTCGGCTCTATTCCACACTGATTAGGCCTCAACTACAGTACTGTGTCCAGTTGTGCGTGCCACATTTCAGGAAAGATGTGGACAAACTGGAGAGTCCAGAGAAAAGTGACAAAAATTATTAAAGGATCTAGAAAACAAGACCTGTGAGGGAAGACTGAAAAAATCGGGTTTGTTTAGTCTGGAAAAGAGAAGACAGAGGGGACATAACAATCTTCAAGTATGTAAAGGGTTGTTACAAAAAGGAGGAAGAAAAATTGTTTTCCTTAACCTCCAAGGATAGGACAAGCAGCAATGGGTTTAAATTGCAGCAAAGGAGGTTTAGGCTGGACATTAGGAAAAACTTCCTGTCAGGGTGGTTAAATACTGGAATAAATTGCCTAGGGAGGTTGTGGAGTCTCCATCATTGGAGATTTTTAAGAGCAGGTTAGACAAACTCCTGTCAGGAATGGTCTAGATAATACTTAGTCGTGCCATGAGTGCAGGGGACTGGACTAGATGACCTCGAGGTCACTTCCAGTTCTATGATTCTATTCTATGATTCACAGGAGATAATGGTACCCGCTTTTTGTTGACTGAAAGTGAGAACAGGCATTCATATGGCACCATTGCATCCGGCATCGCAAGATATGTGTGTGTTAGATGTGCTAAACATCCATATGTCCCTTTATGTGTCAACCACTATACCACAGGACATGCGTCCATGCTGATGACAGGTTCTGCTCGATAAAGATCCAAAGCGGTGCAGATCGATGCATGTTCATTTTCATCATCTGAGTCAGATGCTAGCAGCAGAAATTTTTTTGGAGGGGGTTCAGGCTCTGTAGTTTCTGCATCGGAGTATTACTCTTTTAAGACTTCTGAAAGCGTGCTCCCTATCTCATCCCTCTCAGATTTTGGAAGGCCCTTCAGATTCTTAAACCTTGGGTTGAGTGCTGTAGCTATCTTTAGAAATCTCACATTGGTACCCTCTTTGCCCTTTGGAGTGAAAGTGTTCTTAAAAACGAACACACAACTAACTGCTATAACACGAAATATATGGCAGGATGTAGGTAAAACAGAGCAGGAGACATACAATTCTCTCCCAAGGAATTCAGTCACAAATTTAAACAACATTTTTTCATCAGCATAGAAGCATGTCCTCTGGAATGGTGGTTGAAGCACAAAGGAACATCCGTACGAATGTTTAGCATATCTGGCACATAAATACTTTGCAATCCAGGTTACAAAAGTGCTACACACATGCCTGTTCTCACTTTCAGGTGACATTGTTAATAAGAAGCAGGCAGCATTATCTCCCATAAACGTAAAGAAACTTGTTTGTCCTAGTGATTGGCTCAACAAAAAGAAGTAGGACTGAGTGGACTTGTAGGTTTTAAAGTTTTACATAGTTTTGTTTTTGAGTGCAGTTATGTAACAAAAAAGTCTACATTTGTAAGTTGCACTTTCACAGTAAAGAGACTGCGCTACAGAACTTGTATGAGATGAACTGAAAAATACAATTTCTTTTATCATTTTTACAGTGCAAATATTTGTAATAAAAATATAAAAAGTGAGCACTGTACACTTTGTATTCTGTATTGTAACTGAAAACACTATTTGAAAATATAGAAAACCATCCAAAATATTTAATAAATATCAATAGGTATTTTGTTGTTTAACAGTGTGATTAAAACTGTAATTAATCATGACTGATTTTTTTTTAAAAATCAAGATTAATTTTGAGTTAATTGAGTTAACTGTGATCAACAGCCCTAATTTTAAAATAAATGTTTCTCCAGAAGACTTAACAAGTGACTTCTGAGCTTACACCTCTATTCAGAAATAAGCAGTTATGAACAGTGATAAGAGAAATATCCCCAGTATATATCTGTAGATAATACTTATACTGTGGTATTTTTAATTAAATTGTATAACCAATAATTATAGTATACACAGACAGCACCATATATGTTGCGATTTTGAAAAGCACTCAGCATTGGCCTAACACTGCTCTCACTAAAGTCTTCTGATTGAAGATTTACAGAAGAACTTCAAAGTTACAAACAGCAGAGTTATGAACTGACCAGTTGACCAGACACTTCATTTGGAACAGGAAATACAGAATCAGGCAGGAACAGACACAAAAACGCAAATACAGTTCTGCATTAAATGTAAACTACTAAAAAAAGGGAAAGCAGCATTTTTGTTCTGCATAGTAAAATTCCAAAGCTGTACTTACTCAATGTTCAGTTGTAAAGTTTTGAAAGACCAACTATAACATTTTGTTCAGTTACAAACATTTCAGTTACAAACAACCTCCCTTCCTGAGGTGTTTGTAACTCTGAGGTTGTACTGTAGCTCTATTTTTCCATCCTAATATAAAAACTGTGGATATATTTTCATTATTCAAATACATCTACTTTTTTTTTTTTTTGGACTCATACCAATCTCTTAGGCCTGGTCTACACTATGCATTTAAACCGATTTTAGCAGCGTTAAACCGATTTAACGCTCTACCCGTCCACACGACGAGGCCCTTTATATCGATATAAAGGGCTCTTTAAATCGGTTTCTGTACTCCTCCCCAACGAGAGGAGTAGCGCTAAAAATCGGTATTACCATATCGGATTAGGGTTAGTGTAGCCGCAAATCGACGGAATTGGCCTCCGGGCGGTATCCCACAGTGCACCACTGTGACCGCTCTGGACAGCGATCCGAACTCGGATGCACTGCCCAGGTAAACAGGAAAAGCCC
>NC_133771.1:72793882-72847529 GCF_003597395.2 Chelonoidis abingdonii
GATACACTGGTTCTCTAGTACACTTGCCCCATATTCTAGGCAGGACTGACTCTTTTAGATACCATAAAGGAGGGATTGACTCGGGGAGTCATTCCCATTTTTGTCTTCGCGCCCCTGACTGACCTCAGCCAGGGACACTCATGATAGCAGCAGACGGTACAGAACGACTGATAACCGTCTCTGCTATCATGCAAAAGCAAATGAATGCTCCTGTGTAGCGCTGCAGTAATGCCTCGGTTAGCGGCATCCAGTACATATACAGTGACAGTAAAAAAACGGTGAACGGGTTCCATGGTTGCCGTGCTATGGCGTCTGCCAGACCAATCCAGGGAAAAAGGGCGCAAAATGATTGCCTGCCGTTGCTTTCCCGGAGGAAGGAAAGAGTGACATTTACCCAGAACCACCCGCGACAAAGATTTTTGCCCCATCAGGCACTGGGATCTCAACCCAGAATTCCAAGGGGCGGGGCAGACTGCGCAAACTATGGGATAGCTACAGAATAGCTACCCACAGTGCAACGCTCCGGAAATTGACGCTAGCCTCGGACCATGGACACACACCACGGAATTAATGTGCTTAGTGTGGCCGCGTGCACTCGACTTTATACAATCTGTTTTACAAAACTGGTTTATGTAAAATTGGAATAATCTCGTAGTGTAGACATACCCTTAGTCTCAATGTCTTCTTGTAACAATGAGTTCCACATGTCACTTACATACTGTTTATAAAGCATTTCCTTTTATCAATTTTAAATTTGCTGACTGAAGCTTTCCTTGGATATGTACTATGAGAAAAGATAATTAGGAGCTCTCTGATTTATCTTAGTATCATTTCTGATTTGGTATACCTCTCATGTTCTCTTATTTCTCTCCTCTCTAAACTAAGAAATCCCAATCTCTCACTGGTTCTGAAAGAAAAAAAGAAGAGGACAGACACTAGTGTGCCTCCATGCTTCATTATGTATATGATGTATTTTGTCCCCCGCCCCTGAAGGAACAGTCTCCTTGTGCTCTTAATTTCACCTTGACTTTCTCATCTTCTCTCTTTTTCTGCTCCCCTGCACATGCCGCTTTGCTCCTGCTCCTTCCGCTCCTTCTCTGCTACCCTGATCATGCTAGCTAGCTGGCTGGCTGGTTGCCACTCTACTCTACTCTCCCACCGCCTGCACTCGTATACCTTCTTAGGAATCTCTTGGCTGTTCTCAGTGGTTGCCAACAACCCTGAACAGGGCAACTGTTTACATTCCTTTCTACCTCCACTAGGTCTTATGGAGACAACTAAACATACTCCTTATTTCTATCTGCTTTTATAGATAAGCCTCACATTAATAATTTTTTTGTAAAAGCAGCTGTAAATGGGGAGTCAGCATCATATGTTCTCCATGGACCATCAGTAAGTGCAGAGTGGATCACAGATTTAGAGATGCTGATGTACTACATTATGCTTAGGGTTACTTACTTACTGCCCTTTACTGAATAGAAAAGCTTATTGTTATGAAAAAAACTCCTGTATTTTAGAGCAGTATGCTTTTAATACAGTGATTTTATCCATCTAATAGTAATTTCATCAAGGCACAAGATTTTATTCACTTGCTTACCGACTGCTTCGCTGAATTTTTCATTTGCTGTGCCAGTTTTGATTCTAAGCGTTTAATGGTATCATTGGTAGCAGTTCCTTGAAAGTCACTTGGTTCCATGTTAGCATCACTCTTGTTACTGGTGTTTGTAGAAGTCATGTCCATGAACGAGCCTATTTAAAAGCCCCACCCCCCAAAATAAAACATTTTTTGTATTTAAATCACTTCTTTGAAAACATTAAATCAAGCTGGAACTCTTTAGCTACCCATTCTTCGTTCCCTAATACCAACCTTATAAATTTTAAAGTGAATTTTTAAAACATTTGACAGAGGAAACTGCAGCACTGCAGTTTAAAAAACAAACCAACCTCTTAAGAATATACCTCAAAAGCAAAAAATTCAGAACAAAATATTTCTCCTTGCTTGAACAGCAAGTTTACCCCAATCTTAAAGTCAAACTTTAGCTATTAATCTCAAATCATTAACAAAAACTTGGATTATGAACACAATTGGCAGTTTTGCTCGTAAAATCCATCATGAATCCTACTGTATAATGAAAATATATTTGTAGGATAATTAAAACATTGATTTAAAAATTGTCAGCAATAGATTTAAAACTTTATTTTCTTAAGTATATTAAGTATGCTAAACATGTTTCATGAGTCTGGCTAGAGAAGACCATCAAGAATGTAACAGAGTTGATGGGATTTTTGCAATAAAATGTACAGGTGAATTCAAAAGTACCCTATGTCCAAAATATTCTGCGTGCGAGAGAGAAACTTAGAGTTTGGGGCACAGAGAAGAAGGCGGGTATGGAAAACTGTAGTTGTTGAGTTACAAGAACCCAAGAGAAAGAAGAAAATAGGGCAACATTTCATAAAGGGAGCATTTAATTTTTTTCCCCATGCAAAACGCTGTGGGTCTGAGTGATCACTAGTTTTGTGCACCAGGAAAGAATTTATCTCGAGGCAAGACTGGTAGAATGTTTGGTGCGTATTTTTGCCTTCCTCATGGCACCCAGAGGGGCCTTTTTTTTAGGTTAATAGGAGGTAAAGAAAAGTTGCAAGTTTAATCAGTGGGATCTGTAATTTCATTAAAATTTGATGAGGGTGTCCAGTGCAGAAGAGCGGCTGAAAGGGACCAGCTGATAGGGCAAACAGGAGTAAGATCTGAGAGATGGCTATTGGACCCTAATAACCTGCAGAAAGAAAGACAGACCCTAAGTCTTTGCAGACTGAGTTATCCTTCATGTTACCCTCACTCTCCATTGTGGGAGGAGGGCAAGGGGAGTCAGAGATTGGCTGAACCCTAGGGATTAGGCTGAAGGAAGCAAGACTTGAATATTTATTATGAGGCCCTTTACCATAACACTGAACCAGGCATTTAGGAAGGTGTTACTTCCCCCCACTCAAAGTTAATAAAGTTTCAGGCTGCGCTTTATAATACATTCCTGGATCTGCTTATCCTGTTTAAAAAGTGTGGGTTTTTTCTTATATTTATACAATCATACCTGTACTAGTGGCAGAGTTGCTTTGGCCTTCATCTGAATACTGACAAGGATACTGCAGAGGTTCATCAGCTCCTGGAAAGTACTGTGTAGAGAGTAAATTGTTAGGTATTAACATAATTAATGTTTTCAGAGTGCATATAGCAGCTATAGACGTAGCATACACCTCAACAGATCCTAGTTCTCTGAATAAATGCAGAGGAAAAAAGGTAACTTGAGAATGCTATTTTGTTTAACTGCAGAACCATCTGCAACAACTCAACTCTTGCTTTTCAGTAACACTCCTACCTCACACCCCCAAAAAACAAAACACACAAACCTATTTTTATGAAGTGCCTTCAGACAGATTTGTACTGTATTTTAAGAAAAATTCAGCATAAGGCTGTAATGATACACATTCTATTCTAGTGGATATTAGGGGGTTTTGTGAGGGAAAGTAAGTTAGCAGTTATGAAGAGAGAGGATGGAGAACGGAACCACATCTTGAAAGTGTCTATGAACAAACCCTCTATGACTTAATGGCACAAGCCATTCAAAAAAAATTTCTTTTTGTTTAGCTTATTTAGATACCTGGCAGTTAGTTTAAATAGTGCTCACAACATAAAAATGGCTAAATTTCTGTGAACCTGATCACCAATATGACTAATACAAACAAATCTGTTGGGGATAATGCAGATAAAAACTATTTTTAAATTTCTAATTATTCTTGTTCACTTGCATTCAGTGCCAAGACATTCAGATTGGCAAATGTCTGAGCAATACATGTGCTACCTCTATGAACAACATTTTGTTTGGTTTAGCTAATATATTTTGATTTTGATTTGTATTTCTGAAATTTAGCAAAACAAATGAATACTGTTATTCTTCAGGATCAGAGTTCTAAACGAAATGAAGTTGAATTAGCAGTGATACTGATGAAGACAGGTAATATACCCTCAGACAGATTCTGTTCCTGAAGTTTGCAAAGTTACCATGCAAGTGCCTATTTTTTTCTTAAAGAAGCCAGTGAAGGTCCTGAAACTACAGAGCAGCTATCAACATCTCAATGCGCAGGAAAATGGCAGAGAAACTAAAATACTTGAGTAACTATAACTTTGTAAGGTAAAACCAGAACACCTGAAAAAAAAAAACTCACATGATCCTACAGCCTGTAGCAGTTTTTAAGAGTCTTTTCAGCAAGTTGTGTGGTATAAGTGTTTAGGAAAAAATCTTTAGGGACTGGAGATACAACTTAGAACAACAGGTATAACACTGGGCTCATGGAAGGCAAACCTTGAAAAGTGAATACTACAACATAACCCTTGTTAAATTATTTACAGATTAAAAGAAAAAAAGTTATACCCGCATCAAATGTGTCATTATTTTGACAATTTCTTCCATGGAAGGTCGTTGTGAAGGATCCTTAGACCAACAACGAGTCATTAAACTCTCAATAGGTTTAGGTAAATTTTTGATCAGTGGTGGCCGAGTACCTATAATTAAAGTTAGACAAATCTTAATTTATTTATCAAACTATTCTTGAAAATTCTGTCATTGCCTGAATTTTTTAAACAACTTATTTTGCTATTTAAACAAACTCATTAAAGATACATGGTAACTATCTATTGTCTGGAGAAAACCAAGCTCCATTTAATTATTTAAAAAAAAAGAAAAAAACAGAATAAATGATTGTGACTCTTATTCGTTATATTACACACAAATTAGAAAATTACATCTAGGTAAGCATAAATAAAAAGAGAGTTGTCTTTCAATAATGCTCTGAATGCACTATATGTCTGGTCAGTTTATGAACATACTTGAACAAGAGGAAAAACAGAAAAAATAGAAACAGCAGCACTTTAGATAGTGTTTTCCTCACTGAGCTTCCCCTGCAGACAGAGAGGAAAATTTAATAGTGCTTTACATCTTCAAACTAGTATTTATATTATCGCTGCACCTAGGAGTCTCTCAAGTCATGGACCAGGACCCCATTGTGCTAGGTGATGTCCAAACACAGAACAGACAGCCCCTGACCCAAAGAACTTCGTCTAAAACAAGAGACAATAGATCGATACAGAGAGTTTGGAAGATACATGGAAACAATGAGACAATTCTGGTGGTCATGATAGCCAGTGGTTTCAGGGCAACAGTAGTTTAGCTGTTGTCAGGTTCTTTATAGGTCTCACAGAAAAGTCGAGTTTTAAGGAGGGATTTGAAGGAGGAAAACAAGTTCGCTTAGTGGATCTCTTGAGGGAATGTCTCCTAGATAAAAGGCTGTTTTTTCAGAAGTGATGAGCAACAAGATCTCCTAGTAACGTAAATCAAATAAGTATTTTTGAAAAACCACACTAGTTATTTAGCACTTAGGACACAAACTTTGGGTGTCCTGGTTTGATAATCTTAGCTAGCGTCACATTCAGCTTCAATTTTGGCCATTTTATTTTTTGAGATAGGTGATCTGTATCTCACTTATTGCTCACTCAGGATGACTGGAATACTTCACTATCTCAACAAAGATAAATTGATAGTTGTTCTCCCTATTAATTCATACATCATAATTACATGTAGCACTGTCAGTAAGCACAGTCTAACAGACAAGAAAGAGAACCAAAAATGAACTGATTCTGGACCAAGAGTGCTTAAGTATTAATGGCAACACAATCTACAGTGAGGCATCAAACTGCCACCTACTGAATAATGATTAATTTTGCAAATATGAAATAATTAATAGTGTTACATGTCAAATATACAATTTAACTTTAAATGCACCAAAATGAAAAAAATAATTTCAACTCACCATTGTGAACTGCCCACATGATGCGGAAAGCAGGGCCACCAATCTCATCAAAAGGTTTCCTACGGGTGATCACTTCCCAAAGAATAATACCCCAACTGAATACGTCACATTTTTCACTGTAATTGCTACCTGGAAAAAAAAAATCAATATAATTTGTCTTTCCTGCATGATATGTGCCTACAAGTTTAGAGAACTAGCTATGTATGCATCAGTTTTCCTTCAGAGTAGAATATCTTTTTGGTTTTCACACAAAGAAAACAGCAGTCATAAGTCCATATGACATCAATTTTTTTAAAACTTCTAATTTACACAGAGTAAATTTGAAAAAAAAATATAGAAAACATTTGCTTCAAGGTTTTAAAAAAACCTTTTGCTATTATTGCCAATATGTTTAACTACGAGCTCTCCTCTTTGCAAACTAGTTCCTTCATAAAACTTATAAAAACAATGCTTAGGACAGACCTGTTCTGAAATATCAAAGGTGATTTTACGATCATCAATCTCTCAAATTTAGCATTATTTCATTGTCATTTTGACTACCTGTGCCTCCTTTAAATCTTTCTCCTAAATTCACTTCTTCCATGAGGGCCACAGTAAATCAGTCATCATTCACTATCATCTATCATTTTTATATTTAAAACAAGACGTCCTTAAAAGAACCAGCAAGATGCGCCCATGCCTATACTAAGTAACCATGTGATGTCACTGTATCTCCATCTTCATCATCCTAATGCCTCCCTGTTTATTATCACAGATTCACAAATTATTAGGGTTGGAAGGGACCTCAGAAGATCATCTAGTCCAACCCCCTGCTCAAAGCAGTACCAATCCCTAAATGGCCCCCTCAAGGATTGAACTCACAACCTTGGGTTTAGCAGGCCAATGCTCAAACCACTGAGCTATCCCTCCCCCCCACTCATTTATCCTCACTGATTTTGTCATGCCTGAAATGTAGTCCTTTGAGGCTGGAATTGAGCCTTTCTAGGTCTCTCATGAAGCATACAGCAGACATTGGGTGATATAAAATAATGAATAAAAGCTCATTGAAAGGGACACAAGAGACTACAAAAGGATAAATACTTTGTTAATTAGAGAAAGCCATAAACATCTTAAATAGACATGAATGATAAATAAATTCAAGATATAAAGTATGTAAAGAACAGTCAGCACTATGAATTTATCCTTTCTGGTCAATATCTGAAACAAGAATGACAATAACTATCTAATAAAAAGTCTGTTCTGTTTTCTCAGGAAACATATGGAAAAAACAATATAATAATTTAAAGAGACACTTCTATGCAGAATTTCTTTATATAGGAAGACACCATATGACCTAGGATAGTAGCATATACATGCTGCACTACAGCTTGCTCAACTATTTTACTTCTAGAGTCAGTTTTGAGTTTATAGTACTTCCGCCCTCCTTACTTTAGAAATGACATTTATTTAAATTTAAATAAAAAGGCAAGTATATAAAGCTCTAGGAGCCCGGACACAGATTTAATATTGCAGCAAAACCCCAGCAGCATTGAAGTAATTATTTCAAAAGGAATTCTGACAGACTGCCATTTACAAAATAAAGGCTTTTTTCTACTCTTATTATTCTGATAAGAATACCTTCAGTTTTCTCCAAACACCTATCAAACAGATATGAGAAAATGTAAAAATTGTTGAGTTAGATGTAGATTGGCTTAGGTTTTGTTCTGATGTTATTGTTGATATTTGAGGTAGTAACTAATGCATATACAGTAACGCCTCACTTAACGCTGTAGTTATGTTCCATAAAAATGCGACTTTAAGCAAAACAATGTTAAGCGAATCCAATTTCCCCATAAGAATTAATATAAATGAGGGGGTTAGGTTCCAGGGAATTTTTTTTCACCAGACAAAAGACTAATTAACACACACACACACACACACACACACATACAGTATAAGTTTTTAAAAAAACAATGTAATACTGGTACACAGTGATGATGATTGTGAAGTTTGGTTGAGGTGGAGGAGTCAGAGCGTGGGATATTTCCCTTACTGCTAAATGATGAAGTAGCAACTGGCTGAGCCCTCAAGGGTTAACCCTCTCACTCTACAAGGCAGCAAGAATGGAGGGAGAACACGTCTACAGTACGCGATAATATCGAATTAGCTAAAATCGGTTTAATAAAACTGATATTATACATTCGATTTCACGCGGCCACACTAGGCACAGTAATTCGGCATTGTGCGTCCATGGTCCGAGGCTAGCGTCGATTTCTGAAGCGTTGCATTGTGGGTAGCTATTCCGTAGCTATCCCATAGTTCCCGTAGTCTCCCCCGCCCCTTGTAATTCTGGGTTGAATCATTGCCGCGGGTGGTTCTGGGTAAATGTCATCAGTCATTCCTTCCTCCGGGAAAACATCAGCTGACAATCCTTTCACGCTGTTTTCCCCTGGATTGTTCTGGCAGACGCCATAGCACGGCAACCATGGAGCCCGTTCAGCTTTTTTTTTTCCGGCACCGTATGTGTACTGGATGCCACGGACAGAGGCGATGCTCCAGCGCTACACAGCAGCATTCATTTGCTTTTGCACGATAGCAGAGATGGTTACCAGTCGTTCTGTACCGTTTACTGCTGGAGTAAACTGGGGGACAATGAGATTGACTGTTATCTCTCTCCTCTGTATGTCCCTGGTATCATGAGTGCCCCTGGCTGAGATCAGCCGGGGCGCAAAAGCAAAATTGGAATGACTCCCCGAGTCAATCCCTCCTTTATGGTTCTAAAAATAGACAGTCCTGCTAGAATAAGGGCAAGTGTTTACTAGAGGACCAGTGTATCAAGCACAGTTGCTCCTTGTCAGTATTCACAGGGGGTGCCCCTGTAACAACCTCATCCGTTGCTTCCCTCCTCCCCCACCTTCCTGGGCTACCGTGGCAGTGTCCCCCCCCATTTGTGTCATGAATTATAAATGCAGAATAAGAACAAGAGATTGTTTGAGATAAAATCGAGAGAAGTAAGGGAGGCAGCCTCCCGGGGCTATGACAGTCCAGGCAGAACATTATGCGGTGCAGGGGAGGAGCCCGAGATGCTGCTGCTATGACAGTCCAGGCAGTACAGATCTTTTCTTTACACAGGAAAGGAGGGGGCTGATTGAACCTCAGCCCCCAGTTGCTTATGATGAAGACGGTTACTAGCCGTTCTGTCCTATCTACTGAAAGTGACCAGAATCATCCTGTTTTTACCCAGGCGCCCCCATTATTCAGTTAAAAAGCATTGGAGCACTCAGGGTTCATTAAGGAAGTTACCAGTCCATATGCACCGTCTACCACTGGGGAGGGAGAGGAGCGGATACTGCTCTCACTGTGCAGCATCGCGATCTACCAGCAGCATTCAGTACACACAGGTGACACTAGAAGTCAAGAAATGATTTCTTTCCCTTTTCTTTCACATGTGGTGGTGAGAGGGGGGGGGAAAGAACTGAGGAGCTTTCCCGAACCACGCAGGCACTGTTCTTGATACCTACAGACATTGGGAGGCTCAGACAGAATCCAATAATACTTTTCAGAGACTCTGTCTGGACTGTGGGATAGCTGGAGTCGCTCAGTAACCCCCCCCTCCTCCAAGAGCTCCATTTGATATCTTGCTTTCCATTACACTTGTCATGCAGCCCTTGTGTGCTTGGAGATTTTTTTCAACGCTTTGTAGTTTATATCTGACAGAGCATCATAGATACAACATTGTCCCAAAGCCGATCATATCCATATATCATCCCGTACGAGTGGCTGCTAGGGCTCTTATTTGATTTGCAGACTAGCACAGCCCCGTGCTGATCAGAAGCTCCACGCTGGGCAAACAGAAATAGTAATCAAAGTTCAGCGGGGGACTTTTCCGTTATACCTGCCCGCGGCATATCCGAGTATCATGACTGAATACCAGAGCGGATCCAGTGGTGCACTCTGGGATACCGCCCGGAGGCCAATAACGTCGATTTCTGTCCACACTAACCCTAATCCGATATGTTTATATCGATTCTAGCGCTACTCCTCTCGTCTGGGAGGAGTACAGAAATCGATATAAAGTGCTCTTTATATCGATATAAAGAGCATTGTAGTGTGGACGGGTACAGCGTTAAATCGATTTAACGCTGTTTAAATCGATTTAAATGCGTAGTGTAGACCAGGCCGGAGATATGCCCATTTCCCCTTTAAATACACTGCCTTGTTAATTAGATCAGCTTGCTGAGACCGCAGCTGCTGCAAGCTCCCTCCAGTCCTGAGCCCTGGTGTGTCCTCTATGGAAGATGGGGTAAGCGGGATGCAGGAGCAGGGAGAAGAAGGGCACCCTGATATTACTCCCTCTCTTCTTTCCCTCCACTCCCCTGCCACACAGCCAGCAGGAGTCTTGGGGAGCAGCACATAGCAGTGGGGTGGGGGGGGAGAACAGCTGCAACTGCTAGCCTGCTGGGCAGTTGCTGCACAGGAAACTTAGGGGAATGAGGAGCTGATAGGGGGGCTTCCAGTCCACCCTGGTTCCAAGCCCCCACCAGCTAGCTGCAACGGGCTGCTCTTCCTGCAAGCAGTAGACAAAGCAGGTGGCTGCCAAACAACATTAGAAGGGAGCTTTACACAACTTCAAATGAGCATGTTCCCTAATTGATCAGCAACGTAATAACGAAACAACGTTAACCGGGATGACTTTAAGTGAGGAGTTACTGTAAACTGTTAAAAATTAAAAATGTTAACATTGGTTTAATAAAGTTGAATGACAATGGTATTTTGAGATATTAATTTGAAATTTTACATTCCACCATTTTCAGACATAAGGTATTCAATCATTCTGTGTTTCAACGGTGCCAATACAAATTTTGGGAAACAAAAATATATAAAAATTGCTATATAAAAGACTTGCTGCAGTACTAAAAGCAGGAAATTTAGAACTGAAATTTTACATGTTCCTACTCAGTTGAATTTATGGACTGGGGAGTCACTAAGAAGTGGATGACTTAGCATTTGCACTGGAATTCCTAGTAACAGCAAGGCTTTTAAACGTAGCCCTTAATCCAATTTAAAAATCAGGATTTCCTTCCCCCCGCAAAAAGGAAAAGAATCTAACTTCTAGAGGTAAATGAACGTTAAGAATAAGTTTTGGTCAGTATCTGAAGTGAACAAGGAGGTATGCCCAAGGCAGTTTCTGTAGCACAGAAACTGACATAAAATTGCCAGTCTTAGGAGAGAGATCAAGGACCGAATGACTATGGTGATTTAACTAAAGGTCTAATCTATACTTAAAATTTAGGTTGACATAGCTACATTGATCAGGGGTGTTAGACTGATCCCAGATCAATGTAGCTTTGTTGACCTAATCCCAAGTGTAGATACAGATGTTGATGGAGGACTGCTTCCATTGACCTAAGTACCCGCAAATGGTGCTTCAGCACCAATGGACACACCCCTTTCCATCAGCGTAGGTTACACTGGCATAACAATGGTGATGTCACTATGCCACATTAGTCTCAGCAGCACAGACATACTCTAAAATGTTCATGCTCATGCTCAGAAGTCCAGAACATCTGACCAGAGCCTACTGATATTGTTGTGGAGAAGACAGCACACGAGCCGAGTTTTAACGGCAGGCTGAGCGGGGCCAACGGCCGAGACCCCGGCAGGCAGCAGTGTACTATTAAAAATCCTGCCCAGCCCAGCCCGCTCTTCTCTGCCCCCCCGCCTAAAGCTCTTTCTGGCGGGGACAAGGGGCAGAAGCAAACTTGGCCCTGCTGGTTGCTGTAGGGCAGGCTTCACCAGCAACCAAGCTTCCCCTTCCCCCGCCTTTTCCCCCAGCGTGCTGTCTTGTGCCCTGCCTCCTCTCCCTCCCTGCCGTCGATGGCCCCTACGAGGGAGGGGAGAAGAGGAACCCCAGCGCCTTCGCTGCTCAGACCAGGAAGGAGACATAGAAGAGGCAGGAGCAGGGCCTTGGGGAAAGGGGGTGGAATCAGGGCATATCCCTCCAGTCCCCTGCTGTGAGCCACTCAGGACAGGGGGCTGGGAGCACCCCCCTGATCCCAGCCCACCCCCTCGCCCTCTGCCCTGACCCCTCCACCTCCCTCACATCCCAGACCCCTGCACCCCACCACGACCCCAGCCCTGACTCTGGCACCCCCCACACATACCCAGTCCCCCTACACCTCATGCCCTGTGCCCTGACTCGTGCACCCTCCAAACATACCCAGGCCCCCCAGCCCCTACCCTGACTCCTGCACTCCCCGCACATACCCAGCCCCGTTCTGGCTGCCAGCCCCACTCAGTCCAGCACCGGTCGGGGGTCTTGGCCCTGCTCAGCCCACTGCCAGCCTGGGGTCCCGGCCACCCGCCCCAGTGAATATAACCCCAAGCCGGCAGCGGGCTGAGCAGACCAGTGGCGTAATATCAGCATTTTAATTTAATTTTAAATGAAGCTTCTTAAACATTTTGAAAATCTGTTTACTTTACATACAACAGTAGTTTAGTTATAAAATATATAGACATAGAGAGAGATCTTCTAAAAAATGTTAAA
Organism: Chelonoidis abingdonii; assembly: GCF_003597395.2. Taxonomy (NCBI): domain Eukaryota; kingdom Metazoa; phylum Chordata; order Testudines; family Testudinidae; genus Chelonoidis; species Chelonoidis abingdonii. Next base: position 72,806,268 of record NC_133771.1, read on the forward strand.
ATGTATTACCATCACGTGAAACCTTAAGTGAATAAATGAAGATTTGGCACACCACTTCTGAAAGGTTGCCAACCCCTGCTTTAAAGGCAGGTAGTTGTCTGTGCTTTTCTTCAGGTGGCTACCCAGACTTTCTTTTTACAGTATTATGAATTTGATACCTTTCTGGAGAACTTAAATTCACTATTAAGACCAGTAGGGAAAAACAAAACACACACAAAAAACCTGCTCTAACCATCCACAATTAAAAACTTGTAATGAAACTTTTACTCACTCACAGGGGGCAAAATCAGCACCAGTTAATCACTGGTCTGAATGTGGTCTGATATGCATAATGGCCGTGCTATTTCCCATTTAACCACACAGTAATCACACAAATCCTTGTGATTTTATTGTATACCATTACTGGGCTTCCCCACCATATGCCAACAAATCGCTTTTGACTCCTCTCCTCACTTAAATATTAAATACAAGTTAATTTTTACAAATGAATTATTTATAGGGTGAGAGGAGAAGAGGTGAATTAAACTTCAAGGGATAAGGAGGAGAAGGGAGATATAGGGAAAAATGGAGGTAGGGAGGGATAAAAAATGAAGGTGGCTATGCTTGTTCGACAACATAGCTGGCAAATTCTAAAGACCACAGCAAATTAGAATATGAGGTGGAAGGAATGACAACATATTTCAGTGCAATAAAAATTTGGGATTATTTTGTAATCTCAAACAACAATATCCCAGGATGGTAACTCCAAACAATATGCATAATTTAAGGTTACAGTCTATTCAGTTTTTTTTGCCATTTGTGAACTCCAAGTATCAAATTTTTCCCCATTTGTGTGAATTCCTTTCCTAAAGATACTTGTACAGCAGTCTCTGTCCCTCCCCCAAGTTATTTTTAATCTTTAAAACGTATTTCTATATTTTATAACGCAACTTAATGGAAACAATGCATGTGAATGATGCTCTCACAACTAACTTCTTATATCAAATCATTCAAAATAATGTCCTTAAGTAGAGGAATACATGTCAAACTGTACGTTATTTTGTTACCTTCAAAAACTTCAGGTGCCATCCAAGCAGCACTTCCCTTATTGTTGGTCATGTGTGTTTGAATATCACAGGCTGTACCAAAGTCACATATTTTTAGAACTGTCCCACCAGCTACCAACAGCAAGCTGTCAAGAAAATCCCAAAACATTGTTCATAGAATTCAGTAGTCTTGGTACAATAATAAAACATCACTATTTTATTCCAGCAACTTTCACTTGAGGCCTTACTTCACAGAAGTGAAGTAACATAGCAGAAATTGTTCAGATAAGTATAAATATATTCTAAAAATTACTACTGTAGATCAGTAGGTTGTGACTTGCTAATTATGATAAACTGCAGAATTTTAATTTTTAATCTTTATAGCTCTATTTGAAATATGTTTAAATAGAAAACAGTTTCTTTAGGAATAATTATTTCAATCCACTAAGCACCCAATGGAGACAAAATTAGCCATTTATACGCTGATTCACAAACATTTTATATAGGCTCTGCAGACAGGAGGCCAGCCATCATGGCTGCTATCTTTCCAGAAGTGGAATGATCAGGACTCCCACCAGCCAGCCAATGCTGATTTTCCTTCAAATGGAAGGATTGCTATTGATCATGTGGTCTCAGTGCCTATGGATGAGCGTTGGGGAAGGAAGAAGGAATTGGAGCATCAAATGCAGGTTCTCTTGCATAACAATGCGGGTCACTAGAAGTAGACCTCAAGGCCTTTTTAATTTCCCCCTTCAGGTAACCAAGTCCCTACTAAAAACCCACTTCCATGATATGGGGCAAGAACAGGCTCTATGTCTGCATAACATGCAGTACTGAAAACACGATTAGTGGTACACAAAACAATCAGCGGGTCTTCATTTTATAACTGAAATTTAAAACCCATAGTATTTAGATTCAATTACTTTATATCTAATAAATAAAAGTTTTTAATTTTTTCCTCCAGATCCACTGGAAGTAACAGGATAAAGAGAAACCCCAAACTGCAATTTTCAGAAAAAAAGATTTAACATTGACTAGAAACCTACTTTGGCGGTTTCAGGTCCCTGTGAATTAGAGCCTTTGGTTTCATGCTGTGGAGATATGCCACTCCTTGGGAACACTGTAAACACCAACTCATTGCATGTGCAGCAGTATAATAAGGCAGAGGCTCAGCACCATGCAGCACTGCAAAACAAAGGCACAAACTAAAAAGAACTTTATTGCATATTACCATAGAAACAACGGAATTAACAACATACCAGTAACAAGATCTATGACATTCAACTAGTTATTTACTCTCATTCTTTAGTGTTGCTGTTGAAATCTCTTTTTACATTGTTTAACTTTATATCTCACTATTAATGGACGTTACCTGAACAGTGATTTCCAAAGTTTTTAAAACGGTACTTAGTTCATTAGCAAACATTTATACACATAAATTCTGCCACTTCATTGCTAGTTATAAAATAAGGTCACTCATTTTCAGCTGTATCTGGTATGGTCTGTATTAAATGATCACTCAAGAAATTGACAAGAAGTTGAAGGTGGTCACTTAATAAAGTCGGATATTTTTACAGGGAAAAATGAAAGGAGTCACAAAATTTAAACCATTTATTTGACACCAAAAAATCAGATGATTAAAAAGCATTTTTAAACTATTCTGGTTGTAAAATGCTCTTTAAAATAAATATTAAGCCCATTTTATATTTTAAGGAAAGGCTCTCCAAACACTAACAGTTCAGCTGCAGGGAGACACCATGTTTAAATGATACTCACCATTGTACAGAGAACCTCCTTCAGCATACTCCATAACAAGACACACCTTTGGGGGAGGGGACAAAAAATAGGGATGTTTTAAAGTACAGTGTAGGGGTAGACAATAGCTTTTGTAATCTGAAAGGGAAGTTCTTTGTGAGGAACTGCAAAGTGTCCAAAACTGATACATTGATCTATTAGATGCAGAATTAAATTGATGCTTAGATCCTATTAAAGGGTAGCAAAGAGGAGGATGCATCATTGTATACCCCTTAAGGCTAAGGTTGCCTTCAGATTACAGTTAGAATGGATTTACTGTAAGAGTGGATTAGAAAAGATTAACTAAAATCACCAATTTTTATTAGACCAGAATAAATTATTTTAACCAATTTAATATCCCAGGCCGTTAATAAAATATATGTCTAAGTTAGCCTACCATGTTGCGAGTTCAAGATTTCACATTTGTCCTGCTACAGTACTTGCTGCATCACCTAAGGCATTTGTATGGTTATCAGCTGTTGCAGGGCAAAAAACAGAATCCTGACCTTGGCAGGTAAGCGTAAAGAAATTGATTTTCAATTGTGTGTGTCATTTGTAAATAAATCATTTTTTGTAGTACTGATTTGGAATCAATATGGAGACTGCACACAAGTGATGTTACATATATATACACACACATCACACTAATTTCTTTGCAATCAAAAAAATCAGCATAAGGAGAGCAAATGGACAAGATGAAGCGTGAATAGGTTTTTAGAGGCTACATTTTGGTTCAAGTAAAAAATAAATGTTTAGAAAAATCAACCCATTAATAAGAAAACCAGTAACCATTTTAGAGACACAATATTAAGGTGAGTATACTAGCTGAATGTATTTCTTGCACTACTGCTTGATTATCGTGGTGACAAAAACTGGAGGATTACAACTTACTGGATTCAAACAGGCTCCATATAACTTGACAATATTAGGATGGTTCACACGTGACAACTGTCGAAGCTGCAACACAGAAGTTCACCACTTTTTTTCAACCACAAAATACTTCAAGTTACCATTTGGTTTCACATAGAGTTAACAATTAAATGAACACAAACAAATATTTACATACCATGATTAGTTAGGGTGAAAAAGTTGATGTCTTAGATAATTAAATTAGGTTGTAAACTAACAAATTTATGTCACATACTGTGCCTGGACTTTAAAACTGGACTAGCCTCTAAAAATCCAATGCTTAGGGCACTAGCCTAGAACCTGGGACCCTGGCTCTGCCACAGACCTTGTGCATGACCTTGGAAAGACAAATCAGTTTTCCTGTGCCTCAGGTCCCCATCTGTAAAATGGAGATAATAGCACTCCCCTGTCTCATAACAGATTACATTAGCCAGGCAGACCTATTAAAATGGGTCAGGAAAAGTTATGACTCAAATCAAATTTTTAATTATGCATGTTAAGAACATAATTAAGTCACATGCTTCAGGGCCAGAGTGCAAGCCGATGAACAAGCAGAACATCCACTTTCCAAGTACAGCACTGCACAACTAAATATGGCATTCTGAGGATTTTGCAATACTTCTGTAGCATTGTTTATTGCCCACATTTGGAGGCAAGGATACCTGACTTCAGAGACAAATGGTCTGAATCACTACAGAAAATCTTATGGGAAAAATATTCCCTTTTGTGTTAAAGAGAACTAATGTCCACAAAAATGAACTATAAAATAAATTCTGCAAGTTAACATTTATGCCATCCAGTCATGAGAAAAAATTGCTTGTAATAATTGATAGTAGGCATGGGTGGATACACTCATTGAAGAAATTAAAAACCATTTTTTATTTTGCAAGTTGGCAGAAAATCAAACCAAGTGGGAAGTTTTGGCTTTCACAGACTTTTGAGGGAGGTTTTTATAGTACCTTCTGAATTTCACTATCCAATCGATAGAGCACATGGCCCTATGCTCCCAGAAATTCTTTATATACAGCCTGAAGTGATATTAGAACAGAACTGAGGGCTGGTCTACACTACGGGGGAAAATCGATCTCAGATATGCAACTTCAGCTACGTGAATAACGTAGCTGAAGTCGAAGTATCTAAGATCGAATTACTCACCTTACTCACGGCGCGGGATCGATGTCCGCAGCTCCCCACGTCGACTCCGCAACTCCGTTTGGGTTGGTGGAGTTCCGGAATCGATGTAAGCGCATTTGGGGATCGATATATCGCGTCTAGATGAGACGCGATATATCGATCCCTGAGCAATCGATTGCTACCCGCCGATACGGCGGGTACAGAAGACATAGCCTGAATCTACACAGTGCAAGAACTCAAAATGTAATATCTTGAAAACAATTCAAAATAATTTCTGAGGATTTTCTCTCTTAGATTCTCTCTCACATAAAGCCCAACCAAGACGACTTACCATTCAACCATGTTTAGATTTATGTGAACATTATTCTGCACTCACATACCATGGCAATGAGCACAGTATAAATATTCTAACAGAAAGATGTATTATAAATACATTTTTAGTCACAAAATTGTAGTATGGTTAAAGGAACTGTAACATTTTAGGGATTTATTCTTATTTTACTCCATATATCCTGGGCATCCTAGGTTTTCATCTACTGTGTTTTAAATGCAAACAAACAGAACTATGGCATAATTAAGTTCATTGAAGTTAAGCAGTATCAACATTCAATACTAGAGTGTTCTCTCTCTTTTAGGAAAAAGTACGAATTATGTGTGAGGGATTTGTTCTCAAATAAATAGGTCACATGTATTTTCTTCTAGATTTTTACAATTTTAATTAAAAATAAATTACTACACTAATGGAAACATAAACTAAAGTTTTTCATAGCATGACCCCTCCCCCAATGTTAACCAACACTGGATGAGATTCTCACTGCCTCTTTGGTCTCTCTACACCAATTAAAAGGGCCGGAGTGGAATAAAGAAGCTCTAAATACCCCAGATGTGGCTGGGAGGAATTCCTTCAGTGCAGAAACTGGGGAAGACACCCACAGGCCATTCTCTGAGGACCTTCTTACAAGTTCTGGTGGAAGAGGCATGGCTAGAGGTGGGGTATGTCAATGGAAAAACTATACCACATTACTAGTGGGGAGGGCAGTGGAGGAGGGGAGAACATACTAAATCCCATAACTTCTTTTCAAGCAAGCTTACTGTACCTCCACAATGAAAGCCTTTCTTTCAGATTCACTTTCTATTTGTTTAATGGCTACATCTTTTCCTCGCCATTTTGCCTTGCAGACCACACCAAAGGCTCCTCTTCCAACAACCTAGATCAAGATAGCAAGGAATATTGTAGTTAAGGAAACAACTTCAGCTTGCCTGTAGCAGTTCACAAATATTTAAACATGTTACACAGTGTCAAAAATTAAAAATTTAGTGTAAAGAAATCAGACATATGAAGCGAAGTCCAAGTTCATAACAGGACTTTAATTTTATGCAGTCACAAAGAACAGCTACAAATTCTAGGACTATTGCCACAAATGGCATGTGCATAAGGCTTCTCCCATAGAACACCTACAGGGAAAAACAGTAAACTACATGCATTAAATTCTTCACATTTTTTCTGAAATGTTTATATTGCATACAAATTTGTAAAGTTACTTATTTCACACAAGATCTACTGAAAAAGAATCTAGAAAGAAGGAAAAATAGTTGCTTTCCCCTTATTCTTTTCTTCATCCTTCCTAAGCAAAGTTCACCTTTATAAAACTTGGTCTCGGAAATAGTAACTAATTGCATATATTCCTGCGTATTAGTTATACAAAGTTTGACGTCTGGAATAAAAGTACATAAATGCATGTATTCTAGCACTATGCTGAAGCGTAGCAGAAGACAGAGTAAGGGCGACATATCAAATACGACCAAGGTATCTCCCCCCCACATACTTTCAATACTGAGATTTTCAGACTAATGAGAATTTACACACAGTCATTTCCTTTAACATTCCCCCTTATGAGCAAAATGTACACTAAAACAAGTTCTCTCCATTTCAGTCGTTTGCCTCCAATTAACCCTCTAATGAAACCATAATATTGAATTTTAACTTTTACTATTATTTCCATAACAGTGGGTAGATATCATAATCCTGCACTTTGACTTCACTAAAGGGGGTTAAACAGCGTGGAAGTAGAGAAAGAACTGACAGGGATTGGTAGGGGATCCTAATACATGACAAGAGTTAGGCTGTTAGCAAGAGTTAGGCTAACTGTAACCCTAAGAACGCGAGATTTTTTTAGAAGCAAGGATTGTGTGAGGCGAGTGGAAAAGAACTGTGTGAGAAGTTGTTTCGACCTTGTGTAGATAATACAAAATGTAGACTGGAGTCTCTTAAGTGAGAAAAACAAGATATCAGGATGACCTATGTATAAACAAAATGCAGCTGTTGCTCTTTATTGTGTGTAACAAAGGATATAAATGCTTGCCTGTAATTGTTTTCCTGTGGAGAGACCTGTTTGGGACTGGGGACCTGTGTCTAGGGCACTCCCGTCCATGCAATTGCTAGAGAAAAAAGTATCTGACTCTGCTGCACCCAATCAAAGAGTGAGAACTAATGTTTTACTCTGACCAATCTGGGGGCTCGTCCAGCATGGAACGCCTGGCGAGAGACAACTGGCAGCGCTGCGGATCTGTTCCCCTTCGAACCCATGGCACCACAATAGAGGAAGAGACCATTTGAAATCTCTATTTGGGGGTATCAGAGGAGGACTGTCTTGTGGGGCCGTCTGTCCCTGTTGGGCTTACGCCATCGCAACTTATTGACTGTGAGCAAGATCAGATGCAGAGCAGTGCTGGGGAACGGTTTTGCCGCCCAAGGCTAGTTTGATGTAGCAAGTACTGGGAACCTATTTGTTAATGGCCAAATAAGTTTAATGGGAAATGCATCGGTAGCACAGGTGAGGGTTTTTATGCCTCAAGAGGGTTGTTATACCAAACCTCAGTGTATAGGAAAGTGTTTGAGTGGACATAAGGTACAGATGCATCGTGTATTTTAGAAATAGAGGCCCTGGTGTGTGTGCATGTGTGGCGTATACAGTGTGGAATGAGAGTCTGCCAAGATGCACTCGAGTATTCTGCAAAGCGGTGGACTTCGTGACCAGAAATACTCTAACGCAAGCCCAGTAACTTAGAGATCTCTGTAAAAGATCGGCCCCAAAGGCGGGCTGACTCTGGGCCTGGCATCGTCGGCGAGGGAAGCCTGGCCTGGGTCTAGGATTGTGTGAACCCATCTTCCCTTCTCCCTTTCCTCTCCGTGTGAGCTGCTTACTGACTCTGATCTGATCATCTCACTGGAAGCAATGAGAGTAAGCGGCCATTCCTGAGACTAGCCGATAACGCTCTTTGCTGAAGGGAGGATGTAAGGGGTCGTGGCCATTCCTCATTAGTCCTCTCTGTGGAGTACTGTAAAGGTGTGAGAGATTCCTTAGTTTATGAGCCGCTAGCGCGGACAGGGCGCCCTCCCTGTGTGTGTGTGTGTTGGAAAATGGGTGGGGAGAAGTCTACATTCCCTCTCACCCCTAAGGGTACCCCAAGCAATATTACATGTACGTTACATTATGGTCCAAAAACCTGCAGATATTTAAACAATTGGAATCTTACACGATGTGCAAAGATTCATCTAAACAATGCCCACTAGAAGGTACTTTCAATGATTTAGATAAATTGCATATCATACATATCTCAGAGGAGCTTTTAATCCCCCAAAAGCCTCTGACACACAAGTGAGCTAATTTGTCTATTGAGGAAAATGGAACGTTAATTTGAAATTCAGCTTGGCTCAGAGATAAAGAGAGAAGTTGCTCTGCGTTCAAGGTCAAGAATCAACGCAGACCATATGCTAAGTACAAAGAGAAAACTGCTTTCGGCCCCAGCGGTGGCTGTGGAAAATATAGACAGAAGGCAAACCAAAGGCAATACAAGTTTACAGGACTGAGATTACATTTGCAAAGCTTAGCTGTCCAGTGAGATCCAACAGTGTGCCTTTGTGACCTGGAGCTGGCGTGTGGCTTGGTGACACTGAAGAAGCCACAGGCAGCCGACCTGGATCTGGAATCTCTGACAGAGACGCTGCAGGAGATGCCAGGGTGTAAAAGAACAGCCTTCTCCAAGAGCGGAAACATGTTGGAATTCTGGACAAGCTGTATACAGGATAATCTCCCGTCACCTTCTCCCACTTCTCTGAACATTATACACAGACATGGCCAGTCTGACCTTACGTGTGAGAGTATGAAAGTGGCTTAGGCCTGGGGCATTAAGTGTTTTTCCCCTGAGTGATGTGGGATGTTCCCAACACTCTCTTGGTTGTTTTATTACTTTATTAAGTGAAGCTTTAAATCCAGTCATATATGGTGTTTTCTTTATCTTCCCCCGAATGAATCCTGCAGAGTCAGCCTGATCACCTGACACGAGGATAAATTGGTTAAAAGAAAATCTTGTACAGTTTGGGTGAGCAATTACTGGAAGGGTAGGGAGCCCTGCAGAATTTACACCATCTATTTGTTTTGCCCTTGTTATTTTATGTTTGCTTTGCTTGGTACTGTTGCGTCTTACATATGTTGATGACTGCATGATTGAAAGGTGTGCCCACTTGTCAGCACTGCGAGTCGGCGGAGTAAGTCTGAGAACTGAGAGGGGTTTAGCATTCCTCTTCTCCACCTGGTTGACCGAGAAGGGTGGCAGGTGGATCTACTCCAGCCGTGAGCAGGACTGGGGTTCAACAGAGAAGTGTGTGAGGGAAGAGATGTGCACTTCTGATAATAGAATGAGCAATTAAGAGCAGCAGATCTATGAACTCATGCCATGCGCTCTATGATACGCATATGCCCAGGGCAAGTTGCAAACCTTGAGACAGGATCTCGGGCTCTAGACTTCGGTAGAAAGGAAGCACTGGCTAAGCAAAATACCGGTCCTTCAGGGACTTGTTCAAATTTAACCATTTGTGCTTAGCATATGCCCGTAACAGCAGTGTGTATTGCACAAAGAGGAAAATTGAATAGTTAAACGCAATGGGCCATGCGTTTTTTGCCCAGGTGGCAAAACTCATCACAAGGGAGGACTCAGGGTAGCCTTGTGAGTAAGAATGTTTAAGGAAGAGACCAGGAGGGGCGGGGGCTAGTGAGAAGCCCACCCTCTTAAGCTAAACTGGTAGTGGAAAAAAGCCAGTGCCCATGGAAGGGACGGTTCACCAAGGAAAGCAGGATCAGGCCCAGGCGGGCAGATGACAGAGAGATCGGAAAACAGGTTGGAAAATTTTGGGGGCATAGTGGAAGGAAGGAGTAAGTAAGTATAAGCATGGGGATTTCAAATCCCAGGACAACACTTGAAATGGTGATTTGAGTTGATAAAAGTGGCTGTTGGGAGACAAGCAAGTGATTTAAGGAAAGAGTGAGAAGTTAACTCTGTAGTTGCTGGAGGGAACAGCAGTAGAACTTTGTAAAAATGCTAAAGAGGAAAGTTCTTGGTGTCTCTGAAACGTTTGTAAATAAATCCAGGTAAGAAATTATTTGATTGCAATTATTTGGCTATGAACAATTTAATCGAATTAGCTAAAGAAATGTATACAGTGCTACATAATTAAAACTCTATTAGGCTCCAAGTGGCTACTAACAGTAGTAATGTTTTCTTTCAGTGTTTGAATGCAGGAGTTAAAAATAAAAGGCAGTCAAAATTCTGGTAAAGTTAATTGTGTCCCTTTTTAAGAAAGAATCTTTAAGTTGTGGGTAGCTTTGGATCCAGAAGCAAGCCAGAAAGCATCTGTATTAATACAAATTATCTAACTGATAAGGTAGGAACCACTGAAACCTGGGCTGCCTATAAAACAAATTCAAGAAAAAATGGGGTAATTCCTCTGTTTTGCCTGAAATCAACAAGGGTATTTGTATATTTTAAGCGATGATTGACTGCCCAGAAGGGCAGACCTCTCCTTTTTGGATTTCAGATACTCAGAGAAAACTGATGCCAGCTGAAGAGCATTCAACGTATCATGCATTTACTGGCACAATAGGAATTATGTTCTGTGTACTATGTCCTGTCTTGTGGTGTTTGTCTTGTGGCCAGAATTGTTGTGTTTAATATTTTCATAGGATAGTCTAGTTTAAAATCAAACAGAAGGGTTAAATTAAAATGCAGATACTTGTTTTATTCAACTTGGAATACAAAGTGTTTGGATAAATCAGGAAAATGTGATATACTGAAATCTAATACATTTGTTTAAGTAAGAAAGAGAAACTTCATTGGCCAGATTGTTAAATGAAATAACTGTTGTTAAAATTTGCATACCAACAGTCTTTGGAAGCAAGGACACGAAAAGTTAACCCACTCCCCATATATTGCACATGGGATCCTTCTGGCTACCTCACATTTCTAGCCAGAGAGCTGGGGAAGGTGGAGAGCTATTGGACACCAGAGGTTGTACTGAGCGGACTCCTCAAAGTGGGTGTGCTTATCCTGGCTTGTTGCTCCAAAGCTCTGTAATAAAGTTATTTTAGTGGAAGGGTATATGTGGCATATATTGAATAATAAGATTAATGTACTGTATAATGGCAATGTTAATGTGTTCATCGTTGCGAAAAGGTGTATGAGTAAAGAGTGGAAGTTTCTTTTGTAGGTTAAAAGAAGCCAAGAAGGGGAGAAGGAAAAAGGACAGAATGAATTACCTGGAAAAAAAAATAGCTAGCATGCTCAGTCTAAAGATAAGACACTGGCCCTATTCAAGGACACTGCTCACAGCTAAGACTTGGCTGACAACCAAGAAAAGGGGGGGGGGGGGCTTGAATGTGCCCAAAGCAGCTATGAGATCTGCAAAACACTGCCAGGCACTAATGAAATGTGTTAGGTTTCTTTTCTCACAGGTAAAGAAGCTACCCAAAGACCCTAGCAGCCCTGCCACTCCTTGGAACCAGGAGACTGGATCTATGTAAAGGTCCACCAACGAAAGGCTGCTTTGGCTCCATGCTGGAAAAGGCCCTTATTAAGTCCTGCTGACTACCAACACCGCTGTGAAGTGCCAAAGACTGACTGCTTGGACCCATGATTCTCACTGCAAAAAGACCCCTCCACCTCAGGAGGATTCTCCTACTGATGATTAGCCTATTTTTCCTTCTAGCTCTGCTGTGCCTTCTGGACAGCAGGGAAAAAGGACAAGGTGAAGTGCTAGTAACCTCTCCCTTGTCACTGACAGACCTACTGTGCCTTTGAATTTTTCTAGAAGAATCAAAACCATTACAGGGTGATGTGCTGGTAACCTCTCCCCTGTAGGATGCTGAACCACGACTGTTTCGGGAAAGAAGAAGGAACACTCACTCCACTGAAATTGCCAAAGTCCAGGAATTCCTGACTAGAAAGGACATTAAGAACTGATCCTGGTGAAGAAACAAAGAATTATACACTGGCAGGAAGAAATTTGTGGGACCCATGCTTGGGAATGTGGTATTGATTGGATTTTGGGGTTTATTCTACAGGCTGCGCCCTGTGTTTGGATAAATCCTTCAGCATGTATTGCTCCCTAATTGGATTTTAAATGACAAGTACCAAAGGCACCTTGTTGCCACTGCCTCTGCCATCTCTCCATTACACTATTACCCTGTAATACATCCAAATACAGACAATGCCCATATATTTGATAAAACCAATGGCCAAGGCCCTCACACTTTAGTGATTTATTTAAAGATGTTTGGGGGGAAAAAAAAATATGTATAAAGTTCAGGATATCCATATAAGCAAACAATTGAGTGGAGAATAAATGGATCAGTGGAAATAGAAATCTATGATATCACTACAAATGAACCCCAAGAATCTGTAATTGAAATTGATGGGTTCCATAGTGAAGTAGATATGATGGCTATTCCTGGAATTTGTAATGTGTTACATGAAAGAGGCCTTATTGTTATTTGGTCACCCAATTAGTGATTAATTAAACAAATACCCAAAGAGTTTGTTCTGCCACTGGAAATTTTACCTGTATTGAAACCATTCCAGTAATTAATAATGTAACCTGTACCTTATTGCAATACACCCCCTCCTATGCTATTAATGTTAATGCCTCTTGAAAGTACCTGAGAATAGTTAAATAACAGATGTGATATAGTACTACACCAAAGAGAGATGTATTAGGATATCAATGGACTGTGATTAATACAACACTAGGGACTGTCAAATTTACATTGCCCTTATCCAGTTTCCAGATCACCTCTACATACCCAAATTGCTCACAAAGGGGCTGCCATTAGATTAGCACAACAGAGGGCCTGGGTTATTTCCTCTGGAAGAAGAGGGACTTGACCGGATCCCTATGGGATGGGGCCAATAGTGCAGCAGCCATTTGGAATATTTTAAAAGCCAAGAACATGATGAGAAATTGGGCAACTAGAAAGGCCACTAGCCTTATTTCTGGAGCTCAGCTAACCAAGTACAGGCTGGAGTGTGGTGAGTTACATGTTATTTCCACCCTTAGTTCAATGACCCAGAAGTTGCTGACAGAGATGGTATTGAATATCACTGAGGCTGGGAAGGCATTGCAGTGGGATCTAGTATGTTTTAGAAATTCAGGATTTCCTGAATGACCAGCTGATGGCCATTCGGAGTGATCTTGAGCACCAGACTTGGCCCACTGCCCTTACAGACACATCAGGAGTACCATCTGATCTGTGGTCATGGAGACATACTGAAGACTTTCTGGGTGGAAGTGTGGACATTCACAGTGCTCCTTCCAAGCATTTGGACCGGTTAGGGGGTGTGGGCTCCCACATACCGAATCCTGCTTGGTCCATGGGGAGGATGCATGTGGGATTGGATTATTCACCGAGACATCTGGGAAATTAGACCACCTGGTATACCTAACTGATTTTAGTCAGTGCCCCTAGAATAACACCTGACATTTTGGATAGGAATAGGGAGTCAATGGACATTTTGGCTGTTAGAAACCCTACAGCTTCAGTGTATCCATAAACTGAAGCCAGGGGGAAGTTGTCACTGTTCATGACAATTTGCTGGGAGGGTAGGGGACAAGGAACTATCCTGACAGGACACCTACTTTTTCAAGCTAATGATAGCTGTGTGTATGTTTAAAACACACACATTGCAAGATATACATTTTAATCTCATTACCACTGCAGGCAATCATATTGTTTACTGGCCTGCAGATAGAATTTTGCAAGTAGCCTTAGGTTCCAGATACCCTTTAATTGGACCAGCTTAGTACTGAACTGGATTCAAAATTTGCTTTCATTGTTACCAGAGGTTCAAAGAATCTCTGAAATTACAAGGGCAAATTCACATGCTTCAAATATATATCAAGTTGAAAAAAATGCCTTTCATACAGCTTATAGAATGTTACTTTTATGTACTAAGTATGATTATATGAATCTGAGTACCCTGTAAGTATTTTCCATCCTGATTTTAAAGAGATAATATTTACCTTTTCTTTCTTTAATTAAAAGCTTTCTTTTTAAGAACCTGATTGATTTTTTCTTGTTTTGGAATCCAAGGGATTGAGTCTAAACTCACCAGGGATTGGTGGGGGGAAAAGGAAGGGAATGATTAATTCTTCTTTTGTTTTAAGATCCAAGGAGTTTGGATCTGTGTAGCTTCCCAAGGAAACCCGGGGGGTGGGGGAAGAAGGAGGGATAGTTTTTCTCCTTGTTTTAAGACCCAAGAGGTTTGGGTCTTGGGTTCCCCAGGGAAGGTTTTGGGGGAACAGGAAGTATGCCAAACACTATATTTTTGGCTGGTGGCAGCGTACCAAATTTAAGCTAGTAATTAAGCTTAAAAGTGATCATGCAAGTCCCCACTTTTTGGACGCTAAAGTTCAAAGTGGGGAAAAAACCCTGACACTCTTAAGTGAAAAAAACAAGATATCAGGATGACTTATGTATAAACAAAATGCAGCTGTTGCTTATTATTGTCTGTAACAAAAGTATACATGCATGCTGTAATTGTTTACCTGTTAGAGACCTGTCTGGGACTGGGGCGACCCTGTGTCCTAGGGCACTCCCTCCCTCAATTGCAATTGCTTGAGAAATAAAGTATCTGACTCTGCTGCACCCAAACAGAAAGTGAGAACTGAGTTTTTCTCCGACAACAAAGATCCCTATGTTTAGATTTCACGATACTTCCCATTATAAGAGATTCTTGAATCTTTTTTTGGGAGAAGCTCGAACATCTCCCTTTTTTGGAGCAGGCCCTTGAAATTCAGCAGGGGGGCTTGCTAGAAATAGAAATGCCTTTTCTTGGATCCATCCAATTCTATTCAGGTTTGGCAGAGATATACACTGTTGAAAAGTTCAATTTCCCTTTTCTTGCTCACATTCCTCAGGAAAATCCTGGAAGCATGCCAAAATAATAACTGAACATGAACGCTCTGATTTAGGGCTAAGCCTGTGCTGTCACCAAAGGAGGGCATGGGAGGTGCCAAGGTAGCTGTGTGTGGGGGAATGGAACATGAAGGGCCATCTCTCCCACATGGGGTAGCAACTCCTTCAATTCATGTGGGGTGCTAGGCAACCATCAAACACCACTCAAACCTAACACCTGGCCCCAGCAGTCCATCCCATTCTCCTGATGTCAGCTAACACAGTTAAATCTGTAGTTCAAGTCACAGAAATATGTGCTGCAGTGATGAAGGTCAAGGCTTCAAATGCTATGCATGATTGGGGTTATTACAATTACATACAATATAATCTGATCTCACCATTTGCCTTAAAAAAGAAATTAACATTCATTTTTGTTTGTAAGTTGCAAAGAAATCAAACACTACAAAAATTTTTGAAATTCAAAGTAGGTTTTCTACAGAAAAGTTACTTCTACTACATTGCATAAAAGGCAGTAATTTCTATTTCTCATATCCTTATTAAATGCAAGGCTTATTACTATTACTGTTACATAAAATACACAAATTACTATGTAAAACGTTTAATGATTCAGTGGAAACAACTTTTGGAAATTCCTGATTTCTCAGCCTTTTTATGCTGTAGACATTGAGTATAAGTATATATCAGCAGTAATAAGACATGTTCAAAGACTTAACCATCTCTAGTATTTTACTTGGTGAGCATGTCTTGGAAAATGGCCTTTTAAAAGATTTCTCTTTTCTTTACCCTCTTCCACTTCTCTTTTTTGTTGCTTTAATGCTAATGTACACATTTGATGGACACCAACTGGAAAAAAATATCACTGAAAAATGTTGTACACAGTATAGTTACAAGTGACTCCTATGATTACTGTAAGCTAAGTTCCCTGTAAGCTGCGTGGCTGTGAAGCAGCCTATTTAGCACTGCGCAGGCGCTCAGGGAACCCGCCCAGGGACCTGCCATGGCTGGGGTAGGGACACCCCTTCCCTAGCCCCCAACCATGGGAGGGGCACTACTCCCCTGGCCCCCAACCCAGCCTGCGGCGCGGCACGGCCAGACCAGCCCGACCCTGAAGTGGCCCGGCCCCAGGTGTGGCGGTCACAGCAGCCCTCCCCTGACCCAGACCTGCTGGGGTCGGGGGAAAGGCGCCTATCCTGCAGCCCCAGAGCTCCCACAGAGGGGAGTGCGTGCTGGGGGGAGTCCTCTCTCCCCACCGTAGCCCCAGAGCACCCTCCTGCACCCCAAACCTTTCATTCCTTATTAACTGCAGTGTCTACAAAAGAAAGCCCACAAAATTTAATTATGATCTTGAGGACTGAGTGGGGGTTTAAGAACACCCAAATCCACACTTTCCAATGGAGTTTTTTCAAAGACTAATTGTATATTAAGGCTTACTTGTTCACATCAAAGAGCCTAGTGGATACGCAATTAATATCTAAACATTCTGTGGAGTATTCCTAAAACAGCCATTTCCCTGCTTAGTCTAAACTCAATTCTTTTTGAAGAGATTATTAGCATTTAAACCGTTTACTCATTCCAGGAAGTGTTTGTATTCCAGACTAAGGTAACAATTTATCAGCAAAGGGTTATTTTAGACCCAAGTACATTTTATATATTCAAAAAATGTTGGGTAAAACTTCATTAAAGAGACACTTAAAAATAACTTAATGTATAGTAATCTGTTTTAAGGATTAAACTCACTATACTCAGTAATAATTTAAATATATTGAGGGTAAAATCTGTTTTCCACATATTGGAATGGATCATTATCCTCTGTCATGATATCTGAGGTGCTCAAACTAACAGGCACTAGATTTAAACATTAAAGGCTCGTGCCTAGGGATTGTTGACAGAGGACTCAACTCTGGAACTCGGTCCTCTTGTTGGTCTGACAGAGCCCAACATTACACGCCTTCAGTGCCCACTGCAGGATCCATTTCATTTTGCAGGCATTTCTCAGAGGGCAATTGGGTAGGAAGAAGGGAGATTTTTCCGTAAGGGGATATCTCTATTACAACAGAGGTGAAGATGTTTGTATGTGCGTAAATTATGTATACACCTCCTGAGTTTTATAAAAGGGTGTACTTTATTGTTATTCTTATTTCAGTGATTCCCAAAGGCCCCAGTCATACATTTTTTTCCACAGGTTCCTGTGCACATACAGTGCATAACATGGACAGTGTTCAGAAAATAAGGCATTCGTTCAGGATTTTCTTTTATCCTCTCACCATTCATGGCACTGAACACAGAATTTATTAATTTCCTCATAAACACTTGTCTTGCATTCATCACCATAATACTCAGCACCTCACGTTCATTTTTTGAATTCAACTTTCTAGCACCCTAACAGAGAGAGAGGGGTTTTAGCCACATTTTACAGATAGGGACTTTCACACACAAAAATTATACTCATAACTATGTTTTTAAATCAGATTAGTTAACTGGTGCAAGCTTGTGTAGAGATGCTTCCTCACAGGATGACACTGGCCCTTTAAGAAGGTAGAGGGCAGACCAATTGTGATTGTCAGCTAACTGCTAACTGGGTTATAGGAAAAGGCACCTGAACCATATAAATGGATAAGACTGACACAGAAGGCCCAGTGAGGAAATGGGTCAGCTAAGAGCAGGTAAGAACTGCCTGAGTCAATCAAGAGAAGAGGAGCCAGAGGGCTGGAGAGGGCTGAAGGTAGAAAAACAGCACAAGGGAATTGCTTGCTGACTTCTAAGGCTAAAAGCCAACACTGAGGGCTGGAAAAACAGGGGAACAGCACAGGGGCTTAGCGGCTCATGCCTCCAAACTGGAGAGCTGCATCCAGGGGAACAAAGAGAGTCAGGGGCAGTTAGGGATGCTTCCTTAGGCCAGGTCTACACTGCGACTTTAAATCGGTTTAATGGCCGATATACCGATTTAACGCTGTATCCGTTCACATGACGTCGTCATTAATATCGAGTTAAATGGCTCCTTAAATCGATTTCGGAACTCCTCCCAAACGAGAGGAGTAGCGCTAAATTCGATAGTGATAACTCGGATTAGGGTTCGTGTGGACGGAAATCGACGTTATTGGCCTCCGGGCGGCATCCCAGAGTGCAGCACTGACCGCTCTGGACAGCAATCTGAACTCGGATGCAGCGGGCAGGTAAACAGGAAAAGCCCCGCGAACTTTTGAATTACATTTCCTGCTTGCCCAGCGTGGAGCTCTGATCAGCACGGCTGGCGATGCAGTCTGAAATCGAAAAAGAGCTCCAGCATAGACCGTACGGGAGATACTAGGTCTGATCGCTGTATGGGGAGACAAATCTGTTGTATCCAGCTCCGTTACAGAACACGAAATGCCAAAGCGTTTGAATAAAAAACTCCAGGATACACAGCGCTGTGTGACAAGCGTAACGGGAAGCCAGAGACTCAAATGGACGCTCATGAAGGGAGGGAGGGGGTACTGAGGACTCCAGCTATCCCACAGTCCACAGCAGTCTCTGAAAATTATTTGCATTCTTGGCTGAGCTCCCAATGTCTGTAGGTTCAAACACAGTGTCTGGCGTGGTTCAGGGAACAGCTCCTCAGTTTATTTCCCCCCACCACCACGTGAAAAAAAAAAGGGAAAGATTGCTGTGCTATGGCGTTTGCTCAATGCACTCCGCGAAAAAGGCGCCAAAGGGTTGTCTGCTGCCTTCACAAAGGGAGGGGTGAGGCTGTACCCAGCACCACTCGGGGCAATGTTTTCTGCCCCATCAGGCACTGTGCTCTCAACACGGAAGTGGGAACTATGGGATAGCTGAGGAACAGCTACCCACAGTGCACCGCTCCTGAAATCGATGGTAGCTTTGGACCATGGACGCAAACAATCGATTTCGGGATCCCACTGTGGACGCGCTAAACCGATTTTATTAGATCTGTTTTGTAATATCGGTTTAAGCTAATTCGAAATAATCGTGCAGTGTAGACGTACCCTTAGTGAGGATGAACTCCCAGCAGGGAAGCTGTGAGTGTTCCTGCTGGGAAGAGAAGGGTTGTACTCAAGCTGGAAGGGCTGTGGTGGCTGTCCTGGTAAAAGGTCGGGAGGGGATCAAAGAGCTTGGGTGTGGTGGAAGACACAGGAGAATGATACGTGCTTGTGGATGGACTAGAAAGTGTTGGATTTTAAAGACTACATGCCATGTACATTCGCAGCCAGTGATAAATGAACTATATTTGCGGACTTGTTATGGACTATTTTACACTATATTTTTATAATAAACTGGCCCAAGGAAGTGTATTATTATGCAAGGGAGCTGTCTTGGAGTTACCGCGGCCTCCAAAGAAAGGAGGCTGAGGCAGGTTTGCCTATCGTGGCGTGGTCTGCTGCAAGAGGGCACCTCAGGTGGGAACCATGCCATGCCATACTATTTTGGTTCAATAGTCTATTTCAGTTGAAGCTTTTTTAAAAACTAGATTAGTGTCTACACACAAACTCCCAACAGTTTAACTCAATGGCTTTAAAAACTGATTTTAAGTTAAACCAGTGAAATGCCTGAATTTAATCAAGGCTACAGAAATCAAAACCAAAAGTTTCAAGTGTCCACTAATTTCCTGTGTCTTTGTTTTGTGCTGCCCAACTTAAAACATCAAGAGCTTAATATTTCAGAGATGCTGAGCACCTACATTTATCACTGACTTCAACTGGAGTACACTGCACTCCTCAAAACCAGGACCTGATTGTCTCAAACTGGCACACAGAAAGTCAGTTGCCATTTGTTATAAGTCATATTTTCCAGACTTCAAATAATTTTTGTATCTTTTCTGAATGACTTTTCAAATTTTCAATATCTTTGTACAGAGTGTGGCTACAATATTCCAGCAGTTGTCTCAGCAATGCTATATACTAATTTAACAATACCTCCATGCTCCTGCTCAATATTCCTGGCTACACAAGGAACTACATTAGTTCTTTTAGCCACTGCACTGAGAGCTCACGTTCTCTTGTTATCTAACATGAATAGGCATATGATTTTGCCGCAGTAAGCATGGAAACGATGAATTTGAATAAAGTCTGTGAAATGTCCTCAGAGTAAAATGTCCCCAGACTAAGTGGTGTTGCTCTATAGCTCTCCACTCCTCTGTGTCCACCTATGGCAGGGCAGATGTGCCAAACTTCAGTGGCACTGTGACTCAGTGCGCTAGGTCGCAATGCCCAGACTAGGGAGCCAAACCCAGCCCTGCGGGACAGGAGCTGCCACTGTGGCATAAACGTTGGGTAGGAGAAATTTCCCATCAGTGTAATTAAGCACTGGAATAAATGGTCTAGGGAGGTTGTGGAATCTCCATCATTGGAGATTTTTAAGAGCAGGTTAGACAAACACCTGTCCAAGATGGTCTAGATAATACTTAATCCTCCCATGAGTGCAGGGGACTGGACTACATGACCACGTGAGGTCTCTTCCAGTCGTGATTACAGGATAAAGACTTTGGACCACAGTTAAGACTCCAGGCCTCAACAGCTGCAAGGAAAACAGAGTTGGTCAGGAATTTTCAGTAATTTTTTTTTTTTTTTTAATATAATCAGAAAATGACAATTTGTCAAAACCAAAATTGTTAGCAGGAAAAAGGATCAGCTTTGATGAATATCCTGATTCTAAAACTTACTGGAAAAAAATTCAAAAAATTGTTAAAATGGGATGTTTTGACATTTTTAAATGAAAAGTTGTGTTTCTAAATAACTTCCATTGGAAATTTTAGTTAATTCATACTAAAAAGAATTTAAAAATAAAAAGTGAAATCAAAATGAAGTATTTCAACTAACCTGGATCTGAATGTTTTTGATTATTGGTTCACAAAAATTTGAGATTGACTTCTTGTCCTGATTCAGGACAGGAAAAATATTCTAAATTTCATGGGACTAGAAAACCATTTCCTGCCCAGCTGTAGAAGACAAAGAACCCTAAATTCAGACCCTAGTGGACAGATGAAATCATATTCATCTGTTTCCAAAAATGTATTATGTATAGGTGTACACATTACAAATGTGTCCTCTTAGTGGTGTGAAAACTTAAATAGCTATTCTTAAATATATATTTAGAAAGCTTATCAGAGTTCCTCTTTGTAAGAGGATTCCCTCAAAATACTCTAGTTATTAACTACTATTGTTCAAGTGGACTGTTGAAACTAAGGCTTGCGCTACACTACAAAGTTAGTTAGTGTCTACATCAAATTCGTCTCTAGCCAGCATAAGTGCCTCATAACATCAACACAGTACCCCTGCCCCTTCACCAAAATGCCATAGTTGACCTACTTAAGTCGATGCAATATGAGTGAAGACACTGCATGATAGGTGATGACTTTAACAGTCCTGTAGTCACTGTTCCACAATGCCCCATTGCATGCAAGAGTGACCACTCTGATTATAATTTTAAAGTCCACTGACCAGGGGACAGAGAGACTGGAAGCCATCCTCTTTAAAACCTTCCGTACCCTTGAAATTTTTCGAATTGTCCAACTTGGCGAGCAGACCTAGCAGATCAGCTTTGTTGTGTGCAGCTGCCCAATAGACCATGCCAGCTCCATGCACACAGAGAAGTACTAGACACGTTCCTGCCTGGAGCAGACAGAAGTATTGGCTCTCTTGAGCCAGTGGGGAGATGAGACTATGGAAGCACAGCTACGTACCAGACACAGAAACACAAACAACTACAAGTGGATTGAATGGGGGAGGTGCAGGCAAATGGGTCTGACAGGAATCAGCAGCAGTACTATAGGAAAGTAAAGGAACTTTGCCAGGGATTCTACAAGGCTAGGGAGAGCAACGATAGATCTGGTATTGTGTTGGAGACCTGGCACTTCTACAACAAATTGCATGCAATACTTGGTGGAGATGCCACCAGCACCCTGCAGCTCACAGATTACTGGACTTGAGGATAACAGAAACTTTCACATAGTATATGGTTTAAAGTTGTTTGGAAGTCACTTTAAGTAAGAAAAATATATAATATTGCATACACACACACATATACCTTCCCAGTACTGGGTTTAGATTTTTCCACAGTAGGGTGGTCAGCACTGTAGGATTTGGGTGCCAAGGCTCATATAAAATAAAAGGTAGCTGTGTACATTCTGCACTATTCAAACCAACAATAGACTACAATCAAAACGTGCACAAATCAGACAGGTTCTATTTAGTTACAGTGGATGTGTGGTGGCAGAAGCAAATTAACTATGGAAAAGAATGAAACAGAGCCATGAGGACAATACTTAGAAACAAAGTATCAAAAAAGGAAGGGAAGTATACTTTAACAAATAAAATAATTAAAAGTCAAGTTTACCTTTTGCTATACATGTACCCTTAAGATCAGGTTTAAAAAAAAAAAATTAAAATAAAAACCCACACACTGTATTGCAAAGCATCTGTTAACTGAACATTCCAAATAGAGAGATACCATGTATCACTAATTATTTAATCAGATGGGCCTTCATTCAACAACTGAATGAATCTGCATTGGTATCGCCACCACTTTCAAGACAAAACTTTTCAGTTTGTTTCCAAACTTTCAGAATTATATACTATTTTATAAATCCGTCTGGATTTTTCTAAAATGTAGCATAAAGGCACCATGTATTCCTTTAAAGGCTTATTTATCCACAATTTTCCAAGCAACTCCTAAAATATTAAAATGAGATCTCTAATTTAGCTAGCATCATAAAACAGATGTGCAGAACACAACATTTAGAAAAATTAGCTCTTTTCCATGCTGTTTGAAATCTAGGGTAAGGTCTGTAGTTTTGTTCCCTAATTATTAATGCTTTTTCAGACTATTTTGTACTTAAGTTAAAAATAAGAATCACAGAAGCAATCAGAAGTTTCCCAGGGATAAAGGAAAGGAAAACTGCTGCTGAACTTGAGATTTAGGTTGTTTTTCATTCTTGCTTTGAATATTTTTTTATGGCACAATTTTGGGTTGACTTTTATTCACTCATGATAATTACGTACCCACCTTACCCCAACTCAAAGACTTTAAACAACAAAATGCCACCTGGAAGTTGGATATATGCTTGGCTTGTGTATGTCTCTCACCTCCCAAATTATAGCCATGCAGATGAACAAAATACGGTATATTCGTGCGTTATCCAGTAAAACTTGGCTAAACTATACTGAAAGCACAAGTAAAGATCTTACATTTATTAGCTAGGACTTGGGGCCTGTAACTATTCCAGAACTTAAATCTATTAATAAACCAGTGGCAGTGCTATCTGCTGACCAGACAACCTTGATAATACAAGAGCAAAGCTGGGATTATACAAGAATTCTTTTGCATCTTTCAGTTTAGATTTGCTGATGTTCATCTTGGGACATCTAACTGATGTCCACATACTATAGTAAAACTTAACCATTTTAACTCCTTGTAAAGGGTGACTATTTTAGAATTCTTGCTCTCTAGATCTAAAGTATTAACAGTTTTCTTCTAGTGCACAATGCCATGTCGTTAGTTACAACATATAGTCACTAGCAACTGTAAAATCAATGAAGGCACAAGAAGAAAGGGGTGACAAGGAAGGGGTTCATACATCTTGGAATTTCATCATAGTGGATAAGTTCTGCTTCTAGTTCACCTGTTCCATCACAAAGCAGTTTTTGTTGCTTCCACTGTAATAAGAGTTTATCCTGTAGGCCAGGGGTAGGCAAACTATGGCATGCATGCTGAAGGTGGCACGCGAGCTGATTTTCAGTGGCACTCACACCACCCTGGTCTTGGCCACCGGTCCAGGGGGCTCTGCATTTTTATTTAATTTTAAATGAAGCTTCTTAAACATTTTAAAAACCTTATTTACTTTACATACAACAATAGTTTAGTTATATATTATAGACATAGAAAGAGACCTTCTAAAAACGTTAAAATGTATTACTGGCACGCGAAACCTTAAATTAGAGTGAATAAATGAAGACTCGGCACACCATGTCTGAAAGGTTGCCGACCCCTGCTCTAGGCATTTTTACTACACTCAGCATTGTAGTATCCAGCGGCCTAACAAGAACTGCTGGTAGGTCACATACACTTAACTAAAAATGCTAAAACAACTGTTAGGAAAATTTCTCCCTATCCTTTGACAAAAGTCCCCTTCTCTTGGTCTTAAA
The DNA here is from genome assembly GCF_003597395.2 of Chelonoidis abingdonii. Taxonomy (NCBI): domain Eukaryota; kingdom Metazoa; phylum Chordata; order Testudines; family Testudinidae; genus Chelonoidis; species Chelonoidis abingdonii. The sequence goes on from NC_133771.1 coordinate 72,830,514, forward strand.
ATGAATGGATCATCTTCATTTTTTCCTCAGATTGAGAGGCAAGTCTCAGGATGACAGTGTGATATAGTAAGCTAATTAGGACTCAAGATTCCTATAGTTTCATTCTTGCTGAGGCCTCAATCTAGGCACCATCTGGGCACACATTTTTGGTGCACCAAATCCTGCCCATGCAGGTGTCATCATGCATACAGAGGTACATCCATAAGAGGATGCCAAGATTTGTAAATCACGCCTCAGAGTTCTATCTCCCAGTCAGACACTGTGTGGCCCTGAATTCCACTCCCTGTTAAATGAGGTTGTAATCCTTACAGTCCTCAGGTGTTGTGAGGATTAAACATTTGTATAGTATTTTACTTGTTCAAAGTGCTAAGTACAACATATTACAACTCTACCTCAATATAACATGAACTGATATAACATGAATTCGGATATAACACAGTAAAGCAGTGCTCCGGGGGGGGGGGGGGGTCAGGCCTGCACTCTCCGGTGGATCAAAATATCGAGGTAGAGGTGTATATGTGCTATGTGACACTCACTTTTATGGGTCATCACTGGGCACCTGTTTATGAGCTCTAAAATTACCACAACCGTAACTTTTACCATGGGGGTAAGAGCTAGCTACAAACCATATCTCAAAAGACACTTCGTTGTTTGATTACTGAACATAGGCAAACATTAAACAAATTTCAGAGCCTTCTTCAAATACAAAAGTACTTCCAATTCCTTAATACAGAAAAACTGTTTGGAAATGATGGAACTAAATGTTTAAAAGGAAAAGGAATGTATAATTCTGACTCAAGACATTTCATAGAGTCACAGAAACGTAGAACTGGAAGGGACCTCAATAAGTCATCGAGTCCAGTCCCCTGCACTGAGACAGGACTATCTAGTCCAGGGGTTCTCATAAAAATTTTTTTTGGTGGCCTCAGAGTGTGGCCACGAACTCTTGCTAGTGGCCACTCTGACAATTTTTCCTAAAATACTTAACTTTAGGAAAAAAAAATAAATATGCCCATATACAAGTCCAAATCATTGTAATTTATTTATGTAGGATTTTATTTGCAAACTCAACAAACAACAACAACATATAGTTTCCTCTATTCTTTACCTGACCAAGACAGAATAGAAACAAAAATAAAGGTGCTTTCCATGCGGTTGTTTTCTTTTGCCCCCACTTTTTTGTTGGGGACTTGCTAGCTAGACTTTTAGGCTGCGGGAAGCGGCAGCCAGTACATTCCTCAGCCCATGCCACTTCCTGCAGCCTCCACTGGCCTGGAGCAGTGAACCGCGGCCATCGGGAGCTGCGATTGGCCAAACCTGCGGACGCTGCAGGTAAACAAACCGGCCTGGCCCGCCGAAGGTTGCCAATCCCTACCCTAAAGCATCTCATACCCCCCCCCAAAATACACTCCATGGTCATCCTCCCAGGAGCCCCCCGCCTCCAGTTTGAGAACCTCTTATCTTGTTTACAGAAAAGGAAATCTTTTGGAAGAGAGATTAAAGCTAAGTACCTTCTACAGATTTCTGGTGAGACTCAAGGTGGAGATCAAAGAGATACCATGATGCTTTTCGAACACAGTGTTCTTGGAAAACATTCCTTCCCAATAAAACAGTTTATAGTCTCCAAGACTGTGTGTGGACCAAAATTCAGTAGGATACAGGCTAACTATCAGTATTTAGCAAATGACTCGGTAAAGCTCTGAGCTACTGGTTATCTTATATATGAAAGGTGCTACACAAGGCTATGTTCACTTCTGTACGATTACTGTGTTCAGAAGAAAAGATCTTATTCTTTCAGCAATAATTAATCTGCTAAGGAGTTAAAAGCACAAAGATTGTAATGATGCCAATGTTTGTTAAGTCTAGATTCCGCAAGTCATTCTGCATGTGTAAATTCTACTGAGTTAAATGGGGGTCTGCCCATGCACACAACACTTTGACTTAAACAGGGACTTCACAAGGACAGAGGGATACAGCTGTATGGAACAACTACTTGCAAGATAAGGGCCTTGATGAGCAAGTTAATATATCTCCACTCAACCTTTTAGGAAAACACAGATTGCTCCTGAGAAAATCCACTCTGACTCCACAAATACTCTTAGAAACTGCTTCTTAATCAATTACATACCAACTGCAAAGAATTTAAGACAATCCTTCTATAACCAACCTTTCAGTGTAATATTCAAGTGGGAAACATTTTTCTTTAAACTAAGTAAAACATAAATGGACAATTGAATACCAAAGATGTAATACGGGTCACATGAAATAAATTCATTACACAAATGCAGCACTGACGTTAACGTAACAGCCACTGGATTGTAGCATCACTTAAGTTAGTTTAATAAATTTTAAAAAGGGTCTTTTATGCCTAAACACGATAATGTATGCGTAAGAATATGGATAATAATCAGCAGCAGCTAGATACCACAGTAATGGATGCATTATACGTGCATTAAATAGGATGGATGGATGGAGAAAACAAGAGACCTGCAAAAATAGACGCATTAAATGGAAGCATTACAATATAGTTTAAAAATTCTCCATTTGACTGTGATGATAAATTCGAATTTATCAACTGCCACCAAAGTTTGGGTTAAATTTAGACTAACCTGAAATTCAGTTTACAAAAGCTGATTGGTTCCTCAGGTTTGTAATACCTAAACTCCCTGGCAGCTCAAGTTCACAGCCCTTTGTCTATTTATACATGGTTACTGTGCCCATTATTGCACTATTTAGGCATTTCTGAGAGGGAGAATAGCACAGAATTTACTATATAGATCAGAGAGGGCCAGCTCTACCTGCCTGTTAGTGGTTCCACAGCCTCTCTCATAAGATTAGGGTTTTGCCTCAGTCTCTAGGAGCAGAATCTTTCCTCCCACCCAGACACCTTTGTGCCAGCTGACTGCCACTCTCCTCCCCCCCGCCCCCGGCCTACCAGTCCCAGGGCTGCAATACTTATGTAGTTTGTAAAGTGCTTTGGGGTCCCGAAGGGTAAAAGCTGCCCTAAGCTCTAGGGAGCGGTACACCTAGGGATCGCCCCATGGGCCAGGTGCAGGAAGGTGGTGGGGAGTCTCCTAACACCCCCGGCTCCGCACGGGGCTCGCTCACCTCTTCCACCTCGATCTCCTTGTAATCAATTTCTTCGAAGTTGAGGACTGGGGGAGTTTCGATCATTTCAGCGGAGGTGACACCAGACATCCCTTCACTGGCAACTGCGGCTGGAGAGGGCAGAGCCGAGGCAGAGGAGCGGCTCAGGAGGGCCGCCGCGGCGGCCCCCCCAGCTGCACAGGACCTGGGGAGCGAAAGGGCCTGGCGGAGGGCGCCTTCCTGGGCGCCGCGCGGGCGAGGCCGCACTCCGCGCGATCCCGGCATGCGCCGCGCGACCCACCGCCGAGGGGGGCCCACGCCGCAAATTCCCCGCCTAACGCGCCTGGCCGCTCTAGGCCGCCGGCCTGCGCGGACTGCGCGTCCCACGCCAGAGTGAGACGGGACGGCCCGGGGCGGAGGGCCCGCCGCCTTCGCCGGCCCCGGGGAGAGCGGACGAGGGGAAGGCCGTCCAGAGCGCGACTCAGCCGCGCTACTGCAGAGGCAGCCGTCTCCTGCGCCCGGGCGAGGGGAGTCTCTGGCTGCTGTCTGTGCTAAACCGCGAAGCGGCCCATGGCCTGCGGCCGGCTACTTCCACCCCGCGCGCGCCGCCGAGGCGTCCCGCCCCGGCCCCGCCTCCGGTCCGCCCCGCGAGGCGCCCGCCAGGGGGAGCCGCCCCCCGAGCCGCACAGGCGGCTGGGACACGCACCGCATAGCGCGCCCGGGCTCGCCCGCGGGAGGGGAGTGGCGTCATGAGCACAGCAACGGCAGGGGGAAGTCGTTGTAACACCGCCGCCGCCCGCATACACCCGCAGCACACAGACTAGGGGGTTGATTTACAAGCGGCATCCCAGCTTCCCGTGGGAGGGACTGCAACACACACAGCAACCGTCCCACCCCCACCCCGGAGCAGACGGAAAGGCGGTTGTAACACACACAATCTACACCAGTACCTCCCCTTCCACCCCCGTCCCGCCCCACAATACCTCAATCATCCATCCCACAGAGCGAGGGGGTCACATTCCAGGGTGCAGGTCAGCCAGTGAAAGGTCGCATCACTGCTTGCCCTGTGACCTTGTTTGCCTCACAATGCTTTCCTTCTGTAACACAGCGTGGGCTGCTCACAACCAGCCTAGTGAACCTACGAGCGTGCAAGTCACACCCTGAGTGTCTGTGTCTAGCTGCAGTCCTGGTCCAGCACTCTGACCTCAGTAGCCTGTCAGTATCACCGCAGTCACACACTGGCTTCCAGCAGCCTTGGTTACTACTTGCAGCGTTATCACAAAACACTCCAAGTCCTATAAAAATTGTTCCAACACCACTGTGCAAAATGTATGCAAGGATATTATTTAAAAAACTATGTATCTATACTGAAAACTGTGTTCTTGTGGTATGTAAATTAATACAGGTCACCATAAGGTGATAAGTTCTGGTCAGGCAGTGGTAGTATCTCCCTGGCTGTTCAATGTGTATTGTATATCTTGCAGTGTACCTCTATTTGCATACTAATAGAGATTACAGAAGCTAAAGGTGGGTGCCCTGATTATGATGAAGATTAAAGAATTAGTCTGGTGTATCAGGAGAATGCGAGGAGACACACAGTATCCTTCATCTGGTGGTCAACCTGCCAGTGTGATTGCCATATGAACAGAGGGTCACAGCTGTTCTAGCTGGGAGAAAGACTTTGGATGAGATAACTTTTGTGAGAGACAGGAGAAGGTCTTGTTATTTAAGTCTAGGCTCTAGAAGATGTATCATAATTTTCTTTTAGATGTAACCAATTGTTTTCAATACTTCTACCTCCTTGCTATTACTTGATCTCTGTTCTTTATTAAATACACTAATACTAGTTTTCACTATAAACAAATCTAAGTGCCATGAGTTAAGTGGAGTGGTGATCCTAAAGTGAAACTGGTAAGCTGAGGTGTATTGTTCCTTGGGAATATTGTATCTGTAAATACTGTGAATGTCCATTGGAACAGGGTCTGGACACTCCAAGGAAACACTTTGAGGGCAGCTGGTAGCAAGGTGCCTCACAACCTCGGGCACCCTCAGGAAGCATCACACCAAATAAGTACCTACAATAGAGAAAGCCACAAAGGAGCTGTTTGCAGCTCCTTCATCCTGGGGCCAGTTTATGATTTTTGTTGTTCTCACACTTTGGAAATCCACAAGTAGCCAGTAGATCCTGCAAAAATGTAGTATGTGATCATGTAATTAAGGATGGTCTCATAAGGCATATTGCACAAGGAACTCTAATTAAGGTAGCACACACAACCTTAATTCTGGCTTTTCCTAGCTTTTGAGTGCTTGACTTTGCTGCCTTACTGTCATTTTGTATGACATTTCTAAGGTTTTAAAAAAAGAAACCAGAAAAACAGAAATTCCATCATGTGGAACCATTGACACCCACATGGTTCACCAGCAGGGCTGGAATCCTTAAAGTAACTGAAAGCAGTAGTAGATTGTCATTGTCTCCTAAAGGGAGATGAGGCACATATTTTGTTAGTGGATTACACAAATATTTGGTTACAGGAGGAAATATAGACATTCAGGAATCCTGGGTTCTATTCCAAGTTCTGAGTGGAGTATACAGTAGTGGTTACAGACCCTTCTGCTCCAGTTTTCCCCAAGTCTGGCCCCTTTGGTTGCAGGCCTCTCCAGCTTGCCTTTATTACAGTTTCCCACCAGACCTCCTTGGCTCCCTGTTGGAATTCTATTATCCTCCTGCCCCTTTTTGGCTCCTGGTCCCGTTCTCCCTCCTCCATCATCTCCTTGGCCCAAGCCTCCCCCCACTTGGCTCCTTGGCCCGGTTTCCCCACCTTGGTTCTTCATCCCAGTATCTCCCAGTCCTTTGTCCCACCCTCAGGCCCAGCTCTTCATCTCTCTTCATTTCAGTTAGGCTGTTTCCTGCTGTTACTCACTGCCTGGGTACCAGCAATGGGAGCACTGAGAGTGCTAGAGAGACAGACTCCCTGCTGTCAGTTCAAGTGCTTGGCAGCACAGTGGGCCCTGATTATTTCAAGGTAAGTACTGGTTAGTCCCTGAAGCCCTGGACAGGGACTCCACGATGATGGAATCTTTGGCAAATTCAGCCATTCTAAAACATTTTTACCATGCATGTGCAAATTGAGATTTTCAGAGGTTCATAGTGTGATGGGTTTCCCTGGGTGCCACCTGGAATGGGGGAACCACTGAGCCCTCTGACCCATTAGCCTGGGCTCCCTCTCACACTGTACTGCTGTGATAAGTTGCAAAGCCATCCAGCCGGCACTTTGACCAGCATTCATACAGGTAGGGACACACCCAACTTCAGTTGTACACAGGCTCCCTAACCACCAGCTTCCCAGCCTGGGACCTCAAAGCAGTACCATCCTGCCCTGGTCAAATCTGGCCAGTATATGGGTTTAATACCTGGTCCACCTTTCCCTCAGTGTGAAGAGAACAATGCACGCTTGGAGTAACCAAGCAGAGATTTTCCCTAGCAGTCCAGTCAAAGCTCACTGGTTTAGATTAAAACAAAAACAAGTTTATTAACTACAAATGATTGATTTTAAAGTGATTATAAGGGATAGGAAACAGATCAAAGCATATTACCCAGAAAATAAACAAAAAATGCAAACTAAGCTTAATATACTAGATAGATTGGATGTGAATTAGCAGATTCTCACCCTAAAAGATGATACAAGCAGGCTGCAAATTCTTAAGGGGCAAGCTGCACTTGCTTTTCAGCTTAGATTCCCCAGGTGTTTCATACACAGGCTAGAAATCCCTTCAGCCTGGGTCCACCACTTCTCCCAGTTCAGTCTTTGTTCCTCAGGTGTTTCCAGGAGTCTTGTGTGGGGAGTGAAGAACCACAGATGATGTCACTCCCTCCTTATCTAGCTTTTATTTATGGTGGGAAACCTTTGTTCCAAAGCTTGGTTCTCAGACCAGACTGGAAAAATACTGACATCCCAAGATGGAGTCCAGCATCATGTGGCCTGGTCAAATGTCCTTGTAGAGTCATAGCAGTCATCACTCACAGGCTGTCTGTAGTGTTCTCAGGAAGTCTCACCAGGTGGGAAATAATTCAGCTTCCACCTTGCATGGGTGAGTAGCCGGGTCAGGGTGTGCTCCTGCTTCCACAGTGCACTTGCTCATGCACCCTGCCTGGTGCTTGGGGCAGCCCGCGGGGATGGAGTCCCCTGCTCCTTCAGGTGGAGGGGGTCCACTGGCCCTCTGGCAGAGTGAGCAGGCTGAAAGCAGCATTTCACCTCACTGCTGACCCCACTGCACATGGGACCCCTAGTGGGGCATGGAGGAATGTCATGGTGGGGGAGTGGCAATGCCACCCCCATGCTGGAGAGAGGGTTAGGGAGGGGGGCTCAAGCAGCCCCACATGCAGGCATGCAGTGGGGGGTATGGCTCGGACCACCAGCCCTGCTGGTGTTTGTGTGGTGGAGGGGGGCTCAGACCAGCCCTGTGCCCGGGGGGAAGGGGACCACAGGAGGCTTGCAGATGGGCAGCGGGTGGCGGGCAGGGTTTTGGAGGACCAGCGCGGCACACAGGCAGGCGGCAGGGTAGCTTGGGCCAACCCTGGGTGCCAGTGGGGAGAAAGACCTCAGTCTGTCCCTGCATGGGCGGGAGTAGGGCCGGCCCACAACATTTTGGCACATGAGGTGAGAAGCTCAAATGACACCCCCTCGCTTGGGCCAAAACTTTGAAAGGTCTTAATTCTGCCTTCTTCCTGTTCTACTCCTCTCATGGTATTGCTCTGCTACCTACTCCAATAAAGGAGAACTAACAATTTAAAATTCCTTGTTCAAAATTTTTAAGTAACACAACTTTCAAATCCCTGAACAGCAAATGTAACTTTTCTTGTCTGCATAGTAAACACTGGCATTTTTATCTGTTTGAATAATCAAAGTGTGCTTTCCGTGCCTTCTTGGTTGTAAAGATTTGAACTGCTTCCTGAAGGTCCACAGTCTGGGCCAGCTCATGCTCTATTGAGATGGTTGCAAGACTGTCATTGTGGAGCGTAGCTGTGTTTTTATTAACTTCAGCTTGGAGAAGCTGCGTTTTCCACTGGCAACTGTTACAGAAAGTGTTAGAAGTATGCGCAGAGCAACAAAAGCATTTGGAAAGAGGGTGGTCATCTTATTTGTGCACATATATTCCAGAACAGCCTTTGGAGTTGATCCTGCTGAAATGTATCTTGAAAGGGCTTTCAGTTCATCACCTTAAAACACTCGCATCAATATCACGTGTCATCATTTGTCAACACTGTCTCTAGTGCCCTGCATTGCTGGTGTAGGTCTTCTTCAGGTATAGTGAGGAGTTTTCGAATATCATACAACATCCCAAATATATTGCTGTGTTCCCTGAGCTGCATGAAATGTTCTTCAACTGACTGCGGTGCACAATCTAGCACCCAGTTAAATAATTCAACTTTGAATTGTTGTTTGGGGTCTCTTATCCTGTGCCTTGTAATCAAAATGTTGTGTTCTTCGTGATTCTTGTATTCTTGAACGAGTGGGAAAATAGCTTCAGTGTGAAGTTCCTCTGCCAACTTCTGTGCATTCTTCAGAACGTTTTGAAATGCCTCATCTGACCGGTAAGATTGTAGATATGACTTTGCTTTGTTCAGTTGTTCCATTGCTCCAGATATATCAAGGTCAACACCTTGCAATCTCTTGTTTACAACATTTATTTCAAACAGTATATCATGCCACAACAGTAAGCCACACAGAAATTTGAAGTTATGTATGTTTCTGGTGATTCCATTTCCCTCTGCCACTGTTCTCCTACAAACAGTTCCTGTCATAGCATTATCCTCCATAATGGCAACTATGGCATCATCTATCTTTCCAATTTGGTGTTTAATAGGCTTTATCACCTCCACTTAACTTTCCTGTTGTGTGGCACTCAATGGTTTCAGTGTCAGAGAGGATGTTCCCAGATGTTGTGTCAAAATTTGCCATTGATGAGTTGATGCAGAGAAAAATACATAAATGCTTTGAATTACATTAAAAAATTCAGCAGCCTCCCTAGAAGCTGATGCTGCATCACTGACCACCAAGTTCAATGAATGAAAACTGCATGGGACAAAAAAAAGCTTGAGGGTTTAACTCTCGGATCCGTGTCTGCAGTCCTCTGTTCTTTCCTCTCACATTGGCACCATTATCATAGCCCTGACCTCTCATGTCAGCTATTGCAATTCCCATATCTTCCAGCTTTTTAAGAAGCACATTTGTCATACCAGCTCCTGTAGTATCACCAATGTCAATAAATTCTAGAAAATGATCTCTTACAGTCACCATTGCAGGGACGTTTTCACTAGGTTCTGTTGTTACAAAATGCACCATTAAAGTCATCTGTTCCTTATGGCTGATGTCAGGTGTGCAGTCGAGAATAACAGAGTAATATCTTGCTGACTTCAGATCTGCCACAATCTTCTGTTTGACTTTTGTTGCCAGTAACTGTATGATCTCATTTTGAATTGTTTTTCCCAGGTAGTGGTGTGTGTACATTTCTTGGGTTGTGACTCTTCTTAGATGCCCCTGGAGGATAGCATCAAACTCAACCACCAGCTCCACAATTTTAAGGAAGTTTCCATTGTTTGGCACATACAGCTGATCTGAAGTGCCAAACAGTGCTAGATTTTGGGTAGCAAGCATTCTTACAATAGCAATGAGCCTTTTCAGAACATTTTGCTAGTAAAAAGACTCTGATGCAATCTTCTCTTGATGCTGATCATCTATGGTGGCCTTTAATCTTAGTCTCATCTCAAGCTCTTTCCACCTATTGAATGCTCTCTGGTGATTTGCTGCCTTCTCATGGCATACCAGATTTCTAGCCAGATTTTTCCAGTCCTTTGTTCCTGTAGAACCCAATGTGGCTGAACATTACACTGGAAGAGTTTGCAACAAAAACAGTATGCAGCATTCTGGGTTTTTGTGTACATAAGCCATGGCCTCTCCACTTTGTCACCATTGGGGATTTCACGCCAGTAATGTGTTGGATGGAAACTTCTATTTTCATTGTCTTTGGGGAACATGAAGTTTTTCACTTGCTGCGGCCCATGCAGTACAAGGAAGTCCCTCAGGCTACTGCTCAAGTGGGTCCGCAGTCCTGGATCATTTAGACTTATGGAACTAAACTCAGCAGCAGCTGTTTCTTGCACCTCCACCACACTCTTCTCTGATTTACACTGTTCTTTAGGAATGTGCATGTTTACAGCCTTTTGAGATGGAGATATGGATGCTGCAGTAGCTGGCAGGTCACCTGCACTCTGACTAACTGGAAGATCAGGCATCTCCTCACCACTCACATCCTCACTGGGGCCGGAAGGCTAACTGTGAACATTTGTGTCTATGCATCTCAGGAGAGCTCCTTTTTGCTTAGATAGAAAAGCTTCCTTTGCTTTCTTTCTTTTTCTGAATGCTGCCCCAGAGGGGTGTTTTCTTCTTTCACTTATAACTGCTGTTCTGTGCCAGCTAAAGTGGCTCTAAACACTCAGTTGAAGGGGACAAATGAGCAGGCTGGTAGCAGGGCCTGAGTGAGGGAAGACAGCATCTTAAGGGCCCTAACTGGCTCCTCCTACTTCATTGTTCTCCTCAAGTGGGTTCAGGGAAGCAGCAGGAAACAGGAAGCTCTCTGAGAAGCTGGTGTTAATCAGTCCAGGCTCCTGGGGGTATAAAGGAGGCTCCTCCTCTGCTCTCTCCCTGCTGCTCCTGCTACTTTCTGTTACAGGGGAGTCACAGGTTACACAGGGGTTAGGTTCTGAAGTCAGCGTGTAAGGCGAAAATCACATATAGTCAAATGCTCATTGAGTGGAATGGCGGGCGGAATCGCCCGCACTACAGGTACAGTATTTAAATTGTTGTTTTTCTCTTTTTTTGTTTTGTTTTGCTGAGCGTGTATAGTTAAAATTGCGTAAGTTAAATGCGCCTATGATGGGACTCCACTGTATTCCCTCTCACCTTTTCTCCTGCCTCCGTTATGTCTCTTGTGCCCGCCTTCCTCCAGCACAGCACTCAACCATCTCTGTGCATCTAGAGCAGAGAGAATACACATGCACCAGCAGCAGACACAATTTTCTATATTATGGTTCCCAGTGGCGTCCTCCTCCGCCCTCCCCCCCCCACCCCGCAGTCCGCTGGAGGTAGAAAAAGAGGTGATGGACTTAATCTGCAGGAGTGGGGATTTAGGTTATGTATTAAGAAAAACTTTCTAACTATAAGGATAGTTAAGCAATGAAGGGAGGTTCTGGAATCCGTGTTATTGGAGATTTTTAAGAACAGGATAGACCAGGGGTAGGCAACCTATGGCATGCGTGCCAAAGGCAGCACATAAGCTGATTTTCAGTGGCACTCACACTGCCCAGCTCCTGGCCACTGCTCCAGGGGGCTCTGCATTTTAATTTAATTTTAAATGAAGCTTCTTAAACCTTTTTAAAAATCTTATTTACTTTACATACAACAATAGTTTAGTTATATATTATAGACTTACAGAAAGATACCTTCTAAAAATGCTAAAATGTATTACTGGCACGCAAAACCTTAAATTAGAGTGAATAAATGAAGACTCAGCACACCACTTCTGAAAGGTTGCCAACCCCTGGGTTAGACAAACACCTTTCAGGAATGGTCTAACTTTACTTTGTCCTGCCTCAGCGCCGGGGGCTGGACTAGATGACCTCATGAGGTCCCTTCCAGCCCTACATTTCTATGATGCTATGATAATAAGGTTCTAACTTTAAGAACATGAATAGTCCTGGAAGACCACAAGACTAATTTTGTTTTCTCTTGTTGATTGTGAATATTAGAGATGAGCCAAAACTGGAATTTTGAAACCAGGTCCTTTCAGGTTATGGGGAGTCAGGTGTGATTGAAATCCCTGCATTCAAATCCATTCCTACGGTTTTAGCTCCAGCTGGGATCCGGAATTGAAAGAAGAGTGTTTCTGATTCCAATTTAGATGCATCCAACAGATCATGAGGACAGATAATCTTGCAAGATTTCTGCCATTCAACATAGTGGAAATCTTACATAATCAACTGTCCTTGTGTAACTTCAATTTTGTGCTAAAATTTCACAAGAATAGCTTGTGAGATTTTGTAGATGTCAAACCTCAACTTGAATCCAAATCCTAACCCTGATTCTATTTTGAACCTGGACACTGAACATTAACCTGAACTTAAATCGTACCCCTAACTGAATAGTGCCTCTTTGAGCCATTTCTAGTTAATATTTGATCTATGTATTTTACCAAAGTGGTAAAAATAAACATATTGTAGCATACTGTGATAATAACTATAATTTTTATTTTGCTAACAGAGAATTCATTATTCATATGGTATATCTTTCTGAACAATATGTGAAAGGAAATGAACCTCAAAAAAACTATATTTCTTATTCTCATTAACTAAAAATAAAGCTAATATGATCATGGAATAAAAAGAGAAGTTGCTTACATTGCAGTTCTATTTGTTTGAAGATCTGATATTGTGGGATTCTCATTCTTGGGTCTCTGCTCCCAAGCATAAGATTTATGACACTACCAGAGCTCTAGAATTTTTGGCTCCAAGGCAGTGGTAGCAGATAGGACCACAGAGTACAATACTACAGGAACTGAAAAATCACCCTCTGAAATTTAACCATTGTTCTTGAAACCTTCCAGTCAAATGCTTCCTGACCAATCAGTGAAGAACTCTTCACAGGAACACTTGTTCTTCTGACATTACTTTGGCTCTTAAATATAACTCAGTATGATAGAGATGACAGAGCCTGACCCTTGGTATCACCTCAGCAAGTTGGGGCTTTTGAACTAGTAAACTCATATTGAGTATGAAGATTGATATCGGACTAGCAAGCCAGCAATGTTAAGCCAATGACATCACAGAGTACTTCCTCTTGACATCAGACCACCAGCCTACAAGTGCAGAGCCCATGATGTCAGGGGACTGCCCCTTGGCATCATATTAGCTAGTCCCATGACATAAATCCATCTAGCTCTGGGGCTACCAGGCCAACAAGCTTGTGGTGCTGAAATTAGAGATCTTCCAGAATTCTACTTTTCAAATAACCCCAGATAGAAGTGTTAAGCCAATGACCTCACAGAGGCCTACATTTTAACATAAACCTAGCAAGATAGGTGCTGAGGCAATAACCTTTAAAAAGCTACTTGAAGGGAGTGAGGGTAAGGACTAGAACCCAGTTCTGTAGAGTTCTGGGACAGCTGATGTTCACATCAGCACCAGGAAGTCACACAGAGCTACAATGAGAGACTATTGTGGAGATTAGGTGTTGCAGGAATTACCACCCAAAGGGTCCAGAGTGACAGCACCATATGGCCTTCTGACTGGCTCATGCTCATTATGTTACCCTGTAGTCATCCAGAAAGTTGTGTGGGCAACCATACAGACTCCTGGCTTGCTCTGATTCCCGCCCTCACTTTGCTTTCTTAACTTCAGTCTCTGACCTCAGCTTGACTGTGACCTGGACTCTTGCCTCCTGATTCCAGGCTGGTAACAATCTCTGATCTCTGACCCTGGCCTGACTCTGACCCATTCCCAGGTTCTGGAAAACAGAGGCTAGGGATACCATCTCCGCCCATCCTGGTTAATAGTCACTGATGGACCCATCCTCCATGAGGATACAACACTTACAACACTCTTGCTAATACAACCCAGAATGATGTTTGCCTTTTTTTTTTTTTTGCAACAGTGTTATACTGTTCACTCATATTTAACTTGTGATCCACTATGACATCCAAATTCCTTTCTGCAGTTCTCCTTCCTAGGCAGTCATTTCCCAATTTTGTGTGTGTGCAACTGATTGTTACTTCCTAAGTGGAGTACTTTGCATTTGTCCTTACTGATTGTCATCCTACTTACTTCAGACCATTTCTCCATTATAAATTGTTTCCTCAGTTTTCAAAGATAGGGATAAAGCCTATAATAGGCAGTACATTTAGGGTGTCATCCTAAAGTCACTGGCAATCTTTCCACAGAATTTAGTGGAAGTTGGAGCAATCTCTTATTAATGCAGTTTTTAAGCTCTAGATATCTGAGTTCAAACTGTAGTTCAGTAAAAAGTGAGAATGATTTTAGTCTCTTTCTCCTTCCAATGGGCTTGATCTTGACCATACAAATCAATGGGAGTTTTCCCATTGGCTTGAATGGGAACAGAATCAAGTCTTTTCTGCACATATTAAAAAATCCACAACAGTTTTTCACATTTTAATACACTGGTCAGTACCCGCTAAAGAAATGCCCAGAAATGAAAAAGCAGATGTATCTTATATCAGTAATCATGTACATTGACAAAACTTTGTGGGGAATCCTGCACAGAATATGCCCAGCATGAATTATACTTACATAAGTCAGTGCTATTTATCTATCATGATTAGGAGGATTGAACCCACTCAATAATTTAAGAAAAAACAAATTAAGAAAAAATATGCTCTACAGAGCCCTTAAATTGTGGGTAGTGGCAATCAGAAATCAGTTAACCATACAAATCTCTTTCACTGAATAACTGTATATTAGGGATGGGCAGAATTCGATGTAGTTATCTTCTGATGCCAATGGTGCTAGACAAATTTTCATATTATTTCAAAGGTGCTCAGAAATACCACTGGCTCCAATTTCTACATCAATTCCAGAGGAGCAATAAGAAAAATCAGTCTCAAAATCCTAGACTTAGTTGGTTTATGTCATGACCTTAGTATTTTTAAACTATTGGTGGTGGTAATGTATTTGTACTACCTAATCAATATTTCTTTTTATTCCATATTCCAAATGAAATAAATGTACAATGAATGGAAGTTAAGAAAAGAATCCAAGCATATATAAAAGGAGATATTTTATTTTTTGAAAGCTTTTACTGAAGACCTACCAAAGATTTTGATGAAAACATGTTTTTTTTTTAAAAAGGTAATTTGATATTGGCAGAAATAACACTTTAAACATGTTCGTGATGCCTAAATATTTTTTTCCTAAGTTGAGATTTTTTATTTATTTCTCCCTTTTCTGTAGCTAACTGTTCAGGGAACAAAATCAGCATTAAAGATAAATACATTTTTATTTCCCCACAAGGTGGTACTGTGGTACTTCTGTTATAGAAATCTCATTGTTGCACTGTTTAATTTTTTTCTGTAAAGCTTCTGCAAGTGTTTTTAGGATAGGTTTTGCTCTAGGATGGAAGACTCAATCACTTAAAAGCAAAGAAGGCAGTTGCAAGACAAAATTTCTTGTTCAAAAGTTCTGCTAAGTCGCTATTGAGTCTTTTTTCAGTGTGCTTGCTTCTCCTTGCTTTTCACTTTAGAAAAATAAATAATTTTATTACAAGATAGAATTGTTTGAACAGTTTCCCAATTTTGGTTTTAATTTCTTAACCTTTTATGGGCATTTTATTTGTCCAGTCAGACCATTTAAAAGTGTTTTCCCCTCCAAACTGTGCACATGAACAATATTTACTGTAAGTTTAGTTAGAAACTGATCTCTACCTCATTGGCTTTAGATTTGTACAAAAGTAAAAAGGGGCACCTGCCATTAATTCCAAAAACAAACAACAAAAAAATAAATCAAACAGCCAGCACAAAACAAACTTCTCTCTCCACAACAGATCCCCTATCAGTTATGATATCAAAAACATGATTGGCCTGATCCAAACCCCATGGAAATCAATGGGAGGCCTTCTATTGACTTTATAGTCTTTGGATCAGACCCTTGGGGTTTGATTCTGCAAGGTATGGAGCACTCTGGCCCTGATTCAAAGCAAAGCACTTAAGCACATGCATAGTCCCAATGAAGCCAATGGAACTATACACACGCTTAAAGTTAAGAACGTGCTTCAGTGCTTTTCTGGATCTGACCCAGATTGCTTCTTGTAGGGTTGAGCTTTATTTTCCATAAATTAGTGTATTTTTCTACTACCTTTACTCACTCTAGTGTTAAGAACTTAATCCTGACACCTCGTATCCAGGCATGTATTATAGCTTATCTTGCTGGAGCAGCTATTGTGGAGATGCTGATTTTACAAGACATGATATGGACCAGGTGTAACTCTTATTAGAAAGCAGGGACAAAGGATCAAAGTGACTCCACTTACACAAATTCAGATTTAAATTTAGTTCCTATTTTTTTAAAAACATTTTTAGGAAATAGTGGCCTCTGCACTATTCTCTAGCCTTTTCTATAAATATGATTTAGATATACACATTTCCAAGGAACATATCTGAGGGTTGTACATGGTTATTGTATTTTTGATATTTCTATAAAATAGTATACCACCTTTGAAACTAATGCTCAGTGTTAGGTCATGACACTGCAACTAGAGCCAGGCAGGCAAAGGGGTCCCCTTTGCTCCCAGAGCCAATTGCAGTATTGGGTTCTCGGATATTAATGGATGTGGCAAAAGAAACTCTCTCACCAGTAGATGGCGCAAACACACCTGTTGGAGAGGCATAATAGAAACATGCACACACTAGCCTTGGTTCTATTCTTGGATGATCAGTATCATCAGATTGTTGTTAATAAAGATTTTTCTTCTTCCCTTATTTCCCTCCCACCTTTACACTGAATTCTGTTAATGCTCTCAGTATATTTGTTTACATTTTAGAAAGTTTTCTTATAACTGTCCATGCCAGTAATATCACCTCTTCCGAGCCCTCCCAGGTTTTCAATATTTCTTTCCATGGGCAGTTAAGACTGTTTTCTTCTTCAGAGAAAAATATGACTAGTGCCCTGGATAGGTGTCTCAGTACAATAAGTCTTCAGTTGTGTTTGGAAGCAGTCTCTGACAAAACAGCAAGCAGCTATCTTACGAAGTATTGTGGCATTGCCAGATAAGATATATATTAAAGGGAATTGTTCTCAAATTGTGATCTGTGGCCTACCAGTAGACACAAAGAGCACTTGTATCTTATTAAAAACAGCTAAAAGCA
>NC_133771.1:72847702-72877390 GCF_003597395.2 Chelonoidis abingdonii
GGGGTCCCTGGAGGGGGCGGTCAGGGGACAAAGAGCAGGGGGGGTGGATGGGTCAGGGGTTCTGAGAGGGGCAGTCAGGGGATGGGAAGTGGGAGGGGGTGGATGGGGGCAGGGCAGGCTGTTTGGGGAGGCACAGACTTCCCTACCCGGCCCTCCATACAGTTTTGCAACCCTGGGGCCAAAACATTTGCCCACCCCTGATCTAAAGGGACTGCAAGACCAACTTTAGGAGAAATGTGTAACATTTCTTAATTCTAGAATGTGCTTGAGAGTTAAAGTATTAGGAACATTCTCCTAGGAATGATCTCTTATTCTCACTTATTCTTTTTGACAGGTATTGATGCCGCACATGTTTACACTGTGCTGAAGGGTGAAGAAGGGTTACATGTACACAGATTGGGAGTGCATATGTTTTCCTCTTGAGATGATTGGTTGATCATCCTTTAAAAGAGTAAGATCAAGTGACCAGCTGAAAAATAGAGACACTAGGCTTTCTAATAAATGATTGTTTCCGGTGTTATTGTAGTTGTGTTAGTCCCGGGTGAGGTAATATCTTTTATTGGATCAACTGCTGTTGGTTAAAGAGACAAGCTTTCAAGCTACACAGAGCTCTTCTTCAGGTCTGGGAAAGGTAATCAGAGTATGACAGATAAATACAAGGTGTAAGGGAATGTTAAGCATAAGGAGTTAGCACATGTTGCAAGAGACCAATCAAGATGAAGTGGGCAATTAACACCTCTACAGCTATAAGAGGAAGGAGAGTTAATTGGGTTACAGATTGTTGTAATGAGACATAACTAGTGTCTGCATTGAGTCCATGATTTTTGGTGTCTAGAAAAGTTATGACTTCAAGCTTCCCAGATTCATCTTTTGACAGTGCTGTGCAGGTTTCTTTTGAGGACTGAGGGGTCAGATATGGAGTGATCATTTTGTGAAAAGTGTTTTCTACAGGTGATATGGCATTTTTTCTTTTATCATTTTTCTGTGTGAATTCATTTGAGAGCGTAATGATTGTCTGGTCTTTGTTGTTGGGGCATTTGATGCACTGGGTGAGTTACACCACATGTTGTGATAGGCATGTGTAGGACTCTTGGATCTTAAAAGGTGTGTTGTAGGGGGTGTTGTCATAGCAGGATCTGTTGCTGCTTTGCATTGGTGTGTCATGGTTTGTAGAGAGTTTGTTTCTGATGTTGAGTTTGGTGAGGCTGGGGGTTGGTTTGAAGGCCACAAGAGGAGTTTTTCACTTTTCAGAAAATGATTGCTCCATATCTGACCTCTCAGTCCTTGTCCTCAAAGGAAACCTGCACAACACCTGTAAAAGACAAGCCTGGGAGCTTAGATTCATAACTTTGCTAGACACTAAAAATCATGGATTCAATAGTGACAGTGGTTTTATGTCTCATTACAACAATCTATAACCTACTACTCTCCTTTAGTCTATGACTGAAGAGGTGTTAATTACCCACTTCATCTTGTGTTAACTCCTTATCCTTAACAATCTGCTCCACCTTGCATTTAACTGTGACATTCTGAGAACCTTTCCCACACCTAAAGAAGAGCTCTGTGTAGCTTGAAAGCTTGTCTCTTTAGCCAACAGCAGCTGGTCCAACAAAAGATATTACCTCACCCACTTTGTCTCTCTAATATAGTATTAAAAGTTCAAGCCTGTCCCATCCAGACAAAGGAAATATAAAAAACTCTGCTACACATGACTCAGATGAAAAGCTTCCTTCATGGTGGCGGAATTATGTTATAGACCTCATTGGCCTCACTGCCTCTCCTCTCTAGCTCCTCCTATCTTTACAAAATACTTTGTTGATACAATTATTCTTCTTTTCTACTGTTCTGATCCCACATCAGCCCCTCTGTGAATCATACCATTGCTACCCATCTCTTAATACTTCAACATCAAACTCCTCATAAAGCAACCGACATAATCTTGCCCTCACCTACACACTCTCAATTCCCCTTACTTGCCCTCCCACTCTCTAAGATCTTCCTCTTGCCTTACTTTTTCTTTTTGGCTTCTTGTCTTCTGTCATGCTGCCCTCTGTGCCTGAGAAAGTCTCCCTGTCCTCATTTTCTGAGCATTGTCTTCATCCAACACTCAGCTGGAACCTCAGGGTAACAGATAGACACTGAACCTGAGTACCATCTGAAGGCTGTGGGTTCACAAATCCTGTCCTCAAATCCTGTCTTTGAGCTATTTCTGTGAGTGTCTGGTGTGCATGTTATTACAGCTTGGTCTGTGTGGGTCATAATGGTCCCTCTGACCTCAAAATCTATGTGTTCTCCTTCAAATACTGACTTAAAACCCACCTCTTCAAATGATTTTTTTCTCCTCATTAGTAATCCTCTCATACAATCTCTGGTATAAATTTTGTTTTGTCTGGTGTTTGTCTTGATTAATTTAGATACTAAGTCCTTGGTGACTGGCAATGTGTCTAGCAATGTAAAGAACTCTTTAATAAAAAATACATGTAATAATAATTAATAAACCTGCTGGAAGCATACAGCTCAACTAGCAAGGACATTAATGACTTCAATGTGTTTCATTTCAGCAACATTTGTTATTCCCATGGCATGTCTCCCATGGCTTCATGGACAATAAGTTCTAAGTGTATATAACTGGCAATTCCCACCTCCGTGGTCCACGGAGGGTACCCACTGTCAGGCTTCCAGCTCCCCAGCTGTCACCTCTCATGGGTTGAGACACACATCTCTCTCCCTCCTGACCGAGGTATTCTCAGGCTGTACTGTTCTCTGCCTGAATTCCCCAGCAAGCCAGACTGTGTCTATGCTTTGCTTCTTTCCAAAGGCTATGACCAGATTAATTGCCCCCAGTTATAAGTTACCACACAGCTCTTTCTAAGCAAGCACATTTATTCTTAAGGTGAAAATGTTACAAAGAAAACATAGTAAAAACAAGAGCAGAACTTGCACGCATGCTAATAAGCTTACCTGAGATCCCCACCTCCCCTCCAACTCCAACCAAAGCTCTGGCAGGTATCAGTCCTTCTGGAGGACAGAGCTGGTATGCTCCAGTATCCAAAGTTGCTGAGATGTGCTGCTGTGTACCATACTAGCCAGATTTTTTCTAATTGCTGAAGGTTTTATGCCCAGGTATATTGCATTACTGTGGTTCGGATGGGAGGTGAAGAAGGGATATATAACTGAGGTCAGGTCATCATTCACCGGGATGGGATGGAATCTCCTAGCCAGCCAGAAATGGTAGAAAGCATTACTCGTAAATGTTGCTGTTTGAGAGTTTGACACTAGTAAGGGATCTGGGAACGTTCTTAAATTACAGACCCAATTGACCAATTACAGGTGTGAGCCTTTAGCCAAAAGAGACTGCGCCAAGACTGCACACTTCAAAATGATTTCCTCTCCCCACCAGCATCACTTCAGTTTTTCTCAGGTTCAACTTTGAGCAACTGGTCTTTATCCATGAGCCAATCTCGTACAAGCACTGAGACATCTTGGTGGTGCTGATGTGGTCATATATGGTGAAGAATAGGTAAAGCTGTATATCGTCTGCACATTGCTGGCACTTGAGATCATGCTAGGCACTGTCATAATACAAATAATAATAAAATATTACTACTAATAAAGTTCTCAAAGGGTGATGGGAAGGATGCACAGAGTCTTTTATACTCTTTGCATCCCTGAACAGGCTCAAGTCACAATACACTGTGGAGTGCAGACTTTACTTCATACTTGTTCTCCCACAGGTGCCAGTGACCTGAAAGACGGCAGGGAGGGACAGTGAGAAAAGTATCATGGTGTAGAGGGGAGCATGCACTACATCCATTGAAGGGATGGCAGAGCTGCTGTTGTATCATGTGCTCCGTGGGGATCCCAGTAGTCAGATATTCTCCTAGTGACTTCTCATTGCAGCCCACAATCTCTGCATCCTCTCCAGTACCAGCCATGGTTAAAAATGACACTATCTGACCCAAATTGTTTAGAGACACTTGACAGAAATTTGTTTTACCGTCTTTCTCCTTCTGTTTGTGGAAAGCATGTTGTGTTCTGAGCTTGACTAGACCCTGATAGTGCTAGCCCTTCCATTCCTGCCCCACCCTTCCTCCATCCCGGGGACTGGAGCATCATATATGTGTCTTTAAAAAACAATGAAAGCTTCTTATTGTTTAGATTGGACTTATTGCTTTTACCTAATATGGTGAGTGGCAACGATTCGGTAAGAGCTGCTTTTATGACTTTTGTTTCCATTTTATGGAGGGATATAGCTATTTAAACTAGGCTAGATGTGTGAGGAAGAAAAAATTTCAATTGCTTTTAATAATCAGACCATCAAAGTTCAGGCAGACAAATTGGGTAAAGATTGTGCTAGTCTAAAATATAAAAGTAAAGACTGAATAGCAGCAAAAGGGACATTATGCATCATAGAAGGATTCAAACGTTTTACTCCATATACAAATGTTCATGAGAAACAAGTAAGAAGATTATGATGTGATCACCGAGGGGAGTAAAACCTAGTGGACATGTTGACATTAGAGAAACTTGGTAGAGTAAGTCACAGGACTCAAATATTAGTACTGAGTGTATCAGAGGTAGAGCTAACTGAGGGAGGTGTTCATAGGGTGTGGGTTTGAGGCCGAAACAGGGCTAGGGTTTGAAAAGCTTTAAGATCAGTGTGACAGGATCCCCAGGGTGCAGCCTGGGACTCTGGGATTGCTGTGCCCCTTAACTACCCAGCCTGGGCTGTCTCTCACAATGCTTTGCTAGTGACAAACAGCAACCCCCTCCAGGTGCTGTTATCACTCAGCACAACTGCATGTGGATCCCCACAAGCAGCTACATTGCAATAGTACTCCCAGATCCACTTATGAATCCTACAGAGAAAGGCATCAACCAAACTGCTCAAGATGAACAGTGCAAGTTTATTAATTGGTTCCCCACTTCATCAATGGAAAGTGGATCGACACCAGCCTTTGTAAAACTTTGAGCAGATTTGCCAAACACTCCAGGCAAATTCACTGGTAAAGATAAATAATAAAACAAGTTTATTGGCTACAAAAGATAGATTTTAAGTGATTATAAGTGTTATGCAAAAAGTCAGAGTGGTTACTAAAATAAAATAAAATAAAATACAAGCACACAGTCTAAACTCTCCAGGCAACATCTAGATTAAGCAGATTGGAGGGAGGGATAGCTCAGTGGTTTGAGTATTGGCCTGCTAAACCCAGGCTTGTGAGTTCAATCCTCAAGGGGGGCCATTTAGGGAACTGGGGTAAAAATCTGGGGATTGGTCTTGCTTTGAGCAGGGGGTTAGACTAGATGACCTCCTGAGGTCTCTTCTTACCCTAATATTCAATGATTCTCACCCCACTGGATATTGCAGTTCATAATACACAGGTTTTACCCTTGAAACCTTAGCCAGTTTCCTCTCTTGAAGTCTTCATTCTTCTGAGTGTCCTTGTTTCTTGCAGCATAGGTGGGGAAGAAGAAAAGGCCAAGAATGGGGCCCCTGTGTTCTGTTTTATATGCTTAGTCCATGTGCTTGGGAGACCACAAGTCCAGGCATGTCTGGTGGGCATTGCTGAGTCCACAGGCAAGGTTGAGCAATTCCCCTGGTGTGGCCTTGTGCAGATGAGTCATTGAAGTGTAACTCCCTTGCTGGACAATGGCTGTTGATGGGCTGTTTGACACCTGCCCGGCATTGGTTACTTTCCTTGTTGTTGTCTCCCTCCTCTCTGGGGAGCTAATATCTGGCCAATTCCCCAACTTACAGCATGTTTTACTGACATGCATACAACACAATCTCATAACTTCATATGCACTGATGATTACATATTGAGACAGAACAGTGACTTTCAGCAGCTCTTAACCTTTCCCCTGATACCTTACACGGCATGCTTTATATGCAAGATCACAATTATATATAAATGAGGAATGTGGAGGTTAAAATGTGCTCCCCTGAGGTATAGAGTGTCACAGCTGGCATCATCTCTTTTCTATGTGTATATAGCATAATGGAGCCTTTGGTACTACCATAAGATAAAATATCTACTACTACTAATTTTCTGGCTCGGAAATCTCACAAACTAATCTTGTGAGACTTTGGTCCAAAATGGAGGATAAGTACACTATGGGTGAAAAGTGCATTATTATTATTATTAATTGAAAGCAGCATCAAAATACAAATTAATAATGAAGAAAACAGCAGCAAGAACATACTGTTTGTCATAATATGAGCTATAAAAATTAAAGGAGACAGCCCAAAGGAGCTGGTAGCAATAAATAAATATGTTTATAAATATATTGGAGTAAAAAAGAAAAGCAAGAATGGCTGTCAGTCTGTTGATTAATGAGAAGGTTAATGAAATAGCTGGGAAAGAGACTTAGTGGTATAATTCTCTGTCTTTCTGTCATTGTTCCCGTTCCCACCAGTGCATCTAAGTAGGGAATTGGATCCTCTCAGTTATGATGGAGGGTATTGAATAAATACCCTGGGAAAGGCAGAGTGGCTTTGCTGTCTCAGCCTGCTTAATGGGTTTATGGTCATGCAGGGAATACAGGGAAAGGTGGTGAGAAGGCCTCAGGAATGGATCCGTTCCACCCTTACACAGCAGCAGCTCACAGAGCTCCATTAACCATCCAAATCCTTCTCTTTTCCCCTCTACATGACCTGAAGGATGCAAATGGACTTTATGTTTTCCTACCCTTTAATGGAAGTTCAATGTGGGGCATGGATCAGTGTTCACGTCGCACTCCCCATCAGTACCTGGGCTGGGAAAGCTAATGATCCAATCAGCAGACCAAATTTGGTGATGAATCCTGGTTGCATGCCACCTGAGGCACGTTGCACATGTGCTAAGAAGGAGAATGGAAGTTCAATGAGAAGGACAGGGAGTAATGTTCTCAAAAGCAGTGTCTCAGCTAGGACCGGCTCCAGTGTTTTTGTCGCTCCAACTGGTGGAAAAAAAAAAAGCCATGATAGGCAGCCCTTCGGCAGCAGCTCTACTGCTGCCTGCTTCGTTCTTTGGTGACAATTCGGCGGCAGGTCCTTCCCTCCAAGAGGGACTGATGGACTCACCACCGAATTGCTGCTGAAGAGCCGGACCTGCCCCCCCTTTCCGCTGGCCACCCCAAGTCTCTGCTTGCTGCGCTGGTGCCTGGAGCTGGCTGTGTTCTCACCTGGTGAAGCCTATTTGGTGGCATTCCTCTGTTTGTTGCACATACATGGAGAAGAGGTTTGGGAGATTTGTGGAAGGGATAGAATGAGAGCTGACAGAATGGGATTAACTCCAAGAATAACTTCATTGGTGATTCCCAAATCCCTCCAGTAAGCACTGCCTCTATCAAACGTGTAGCTCTGCCTATGTCCAGAGCTGTCTATTGATATCTACAAAACTTACAATTTTGGATGAGTGTGTAAAATGTAATATAGAACTGCAAAGACTACTGCCATCTGAGCACACTGGATCTCTACTAGCTGTCTCTTAGGCTGAAAAACAGAGGAGTGGGGAAGAGAAAACGAGGTGATTTTAGGGGATCTTGAGGGAAGGAAAAAGAGAATTAGGCAATAAGACATTCCAAATTCCAAAAGCCAATCTTGTATTAAAAGCATCTGAAATCAGGGAAACTATCAACACATAATTAAATGAGAGAGAAACTGAAGAGGGGAGTGTGGTTTATACGTCTGGCAAAGCACTTGCAGTTTTTACTATTTATTATTATGATATAAATTTATATAGAGCTCATTACTGGAGTAACTGGGCACATTTTACATTGTTTACCTAGACTGTAAACTTTTTGGGGCCATGCACTGTCTCTTAATAACGTATTTTTATAGCAGAACTGGATAGAGTTCTGTGGGCGCTATCATGCTATGAATAAGAATAAAAGTAAATAATCAAGCTTCTTACTCAGTTATTTACTCTGGCAAACTCTCATTGTATCACTGAGTAAAACCAAACTAAGTACCTTAGGACTAGGTCCTTAGGGGACAAATATGCCATGATCCCCTTTACCACATCACAGTCATTGTCAATAAAGGCCAGACATGGGGAAGCCTAACCCAGTAGGTTACGAGTAACAATTTCAAAAATCCCCAAATGACTCAGGAGCCTAAGTCCTATTTTCAAAACTTACTTAGGCTCTTATAAGTTTTAGCACCACTGATTTGCAATAAGACATAGATTTCTTTGTGTGTAAAAGTAACTTTTGAAAATGGCACTTGTGCTCCTAAGTCATGTAGGCACTTTTGAAAGTTTTACCCTATGTACCATGGAATCCATAGAAAGTTCTACCCTAAGTACCATGGAATCCATAGCCTACTCTTAGTGGAAAATCTGGACTAATCAGAGACTATCACCTGCATTGACACAGGGATGGACCAGACAATGCAAAGATCTGCCTCCACCCCAACTTCAATGATGATCTATCACATATGACCACTAGCTCACATACTCACAGCATGCAATCGCTTAAATAACTGTACCAACCTCTTTCCTTTAATTTTTTTTAACATCATTATAAAAAACATTAAAAGTAGATGAACAAAAGTAAAAAAATTCTGAAGATGCAATGCATTTAACCAGGCTGCATATGTGTCTTTAACATAAAGAATAATCCGAAATGAATTATGTTGGATGTGTTGTGCAGTATAGCAAAATTAGCATTGCTCTGGGAACCTGGCTGGAATTCTCTGTGTCTGACGGTTTCAGACTTAGCATGGTGGTGATAGAGGTTTTTTCCATTAATTTACAACCTAGCTGCAAAAATAAAACATTTTTTTTGGTTTTGTCTTTGCTTATATTTTCTTTACAGCATTCTGGATCTGCTAAATTCTTAATAGGTATGTCCATGCTCACAGCGAAGCTACACTGAATCCAGCACAATGTAGGCTCATCAAAAGATTGGCTAATGGTTTCATGTTGTCCACAGAACTGTGCACTGTGGTCTGAAGTATTCCTTTTCCAATTAAAGGTATTTATTTATTTTGATTTCTAATAGTTATGGCGCATTCTTATCGATAGTAATTTTTCCACAGAAATGCCCCGTATTTTTTCAGTAGATCTGCATGTTTAATTGGTCATTTGAACACCTTCAGTGCAATATTTTCATGCTTTAATAGGACCATAACTTTTAATGGTGGGTCCATTATTTTCTATGGCATGGCACTGGCAGACCTCTCAGGTGTTCCTGCTTTTCAGGGATGTCTCTGGTTTTGCATCAAACCACCTCTTAGTAGCTCCTTAGTCTGCTAATGACCTCGATTAAGCACAAGAACTGAGAGCAGATAACCACCTCAGATTATAAAGTAACAGTTAAAGGTGAGCTTTCCAAAAATGTTTCTTTGTAGGAACTCAGGGAAACTACAAGGAGGCAAAAAAGCAGTGTGTTCAGCTGAGCTACATGAAAATGTAGGTAAGTATTTTGTAAGGTAGATAATAATTTTTGAGCACTGCTACCATGATGATGGGAAAAGAACATTTGGTGGAATGAACCGTACAGCAACTCTACAAAAAAAGCATCCCTTCTTGTGATTGTGTTACTTCGGTGCTCATGTGATATCACTGCATGGGTTCCAGGAGGGGAAAACCACCAGAAATTTATTAAGGCAGTCATCCCCTTTGGATAGGGTAGGAGGAATGGGGACATCAACTGTGGTTGTCCCAATCAGACCATAAATAGGTCCTGGGTAGAACAGAAAACACCCCCCCTCTGATAAAAATAGTCTTGGGTAATAAAGTGAACCTAACAGTAACATGTCAAACCTACCTTCCCGGAAGGAGGCTCTGGCATCTAGCAGTTTCTGGGTTGGTTCTGGCCTCAACCAGACCTTCTTTCAGGGAGCTAGCACAAGAGATCTGCAGTTCCTCCAAGTCTCCTTTCAACTGAGCTGTCTGGCTCTCTCCTATTAACTGACCCTTCCAAGTCTGACAGCTCTTGCAGGTGAAGCAGAGCAAGACTGTAGGCACCCCTGTATTCATACCCTACAGATTACTGCAATAATATTTGTACAAAATATACCTTGAGGTATCTTATCATATGAAATCTAATAAAATGCTGGTTATTAATATTGCATTTTACACTCATACTAAAGTTATATGTGAAGTTATGAATTCTCTCTGAACAATGTTACTAAAAAGTGTTTGAACCAGATAAATCTGAGTATTTGATAAACAGGTTTTTGCCAGACAAAGGAAAGGTCAACACCTCCGTCCAGGTGCAATCACAGACAATTGTCAACCACAATCAACAAACAGATCAATTAGCATTGTAGAAAGCACCAGTGGGGAAGAAACCAGCATGGAACCTTTCCCCACAGCCTCCATGGCACCTTTCCCCACAACAGGGTGCACTAAACTTTGACAAAGATACATTTCACAAGTTCATTGATTATAAAACAGGGGAACAGAGAACCCCAAGTTATCATTCATATAAGACAACAGAGGAACCAAGCACTTTGTACTTTGTGGGAGATCCTAACCAAAAGGGTGGTCAGCCATTTTGATGAAAGGAGGTGTGATAATCTTATCTGGAACCAAGTCTGTAGTGTTGTTAAGTTTTAGTGCTTTTCACTTTTATTTGTCTGTAACCATTTCTGACTTTATCCCTTGTACTTGAACTCACTTAAAACCTCTCTTTTTGTCAATAAACTTGTTTTACATTTAATCTAAAATAACCTAGCATGATGTGTGAATTGAAGTGATTGTTAACTCCATTTGAAGTAACCGGCTCTGCTTTTGACTCTTTAAAGGAGCACCAAACCATGTTATTCCTCTGAATGTTCCAGGAGAGAGCTGGGCATTTCAGTGCAAATGGTTTGGGGGTAATTCGGGACTGGGAGTGTGTTGGGGTCACTTGGTTAGTAGTAACCAAGGTTGGTGGAGACCAAAGTGTGGCGATGGTATAACAAA
Organism: Chelonoidis abingdonii; assembly: GCF_003597395.2. Classification (NCBI taxonomy): domain Eukaryota; kingdom Metazoa; phylum Chordata; order Testudines; family Testudinidae; genus Chelonoidis; species Chelonoidis abingdonii. The sequence goes on from NC_133771.1 coordinate 72,858,598, forward strand.
CAGACTGCTGGAGTCAGAGTGGCTGAACCAGAGCTGCTCAACACACAGACACTCAGTGTATGCTGAGTGGGAGCAGCAGAGCATTTTAAGGCACGCAGGGTTATGGACAAACAGTGACACAGCCGCTCACTGGTCTGAATCACATACTACACTGACTGAACCCACAGAAGTGCATTAACCCTTCCCTTGCCAGTTGGGGTTTGCACACCCCATCATATCTGTGTAATATGTGCTACTTATCTCAGCAGCTGGTTGCACCTTTGAATTAGCAGACTAAATCCCACAGGAAGGGCTTGGTAGGTAAGTCCTGCTTACTGCTGTCTTGAGTATCCTGCTCTGTTACAGCTTGAGTACGCTGTGGGGAATAGGCTCCCATTTCTCTCTCCTTTCCCTTTATCCACATATACAGGGCATAATTTAAATATAGGATGGGAACTCCCACCTACACTTAACATTTCTAGTATGGTTTCAAGACATCCCCTTGCACCCTTGCCCACCCTTCTCCATTGTCTGATAGAAAGGATTGTGTTATATGACAGCACGATGAAGTAGCAGAGGAGAATCAAGAACATTATTTTTACATATAGGTGTAAAAGGCCTATTTTTGCCACCCTCCCTCACACTGGGCCAGATTCTCAACTTGTGTAAACTAGTGTAGCTCCATTAATTTGAACAGAGATGCCCATTTACACCAGCTGATAATCTGGTCCATTGAATAGTAATACCTAGCTCTTATATAACATTTTTCATCACTAGATTTCAACGTGCTTTACAAAGGAGGTCAGCACTATTATCTCTATTTTACAGATGGATAAACTGAGGCACAGAGGGGTGAAGTGACTTGCCTAAAGCCACCTACCAGGCCAGAGCTGGGAACAGAACTCAGGTTTTCTGAGTCCCTGTCTGTTGCTCTTACCATTTGGAAACACTGCCTCTCTCACTCTGTAGTACTGTATTATGGAACTTTTTGTGCACCAATGGGTTGCTTACTATGAACAAGAGTGACAAAGTTGAGCCAGTAGTGATCATTATGATGGAAGATGGTATACTGCAATGCAGAGATACTGAAAAAGATTTAGGGGTCACAGGAGATAAGCAACTGAATGTGAGTTCCCAGTGTCATGCTGTAGGTCAGAGAGCTAATACAATTCTGGGCATTTTAGCAAAGGAATATCAAATAGGTGGTATTATCTCTGTATATGATGTCAGATCATTACTGGAATACCGTGTCCATTTCTGGTCTTCATGGTTCAAAAAAGATATTAAAAAATTGAAAAGAATACAGAAAAGAGCTCCTAGAATTATTCTAGGAAAATCATGCCTTATAGTGAGAGACTTAAGCTCAATTTATTTCATATATCCAATAAAACTTTAAGAGGTGACTTGATCATGGTTTACATGTACCTACCCTGGGAGGAAATTTTTGATGGTAGACAGCTCTTTAATCTAGCAGAAAAATGCATAATTAGAGCCAATGGTTGGAAGTTGAAGCTAGACAAAATCTAGACTAGAAGTAAGGAGCAAATTCTTAGCACTGAGACGAATTTACCATTGGAACAATTTACCCTAGGTATGTGGTAGTTTCTCTATCCCTTGAAGTCTATAAATAAAGATGGTATATATTTCTAAAATATAAATAAAATAACAACCAGAAGTCATGAGCTTGATGCAGGAATCACTTTGTGAAATTCTATAGCCTGTGTTATGAAAGAGGTCAGACTTTGATGATCATATCTTTGAGGCTTTAAAATCTACGAATCAATGTGTAACTTCACCTGGATAGGTTGTGCATTGTAGCTCAAAAATTGTGCGTCTGATGAAGTGGGCTGTAGCCCACGAAAGCTTATTCTCAGATAAATTTGTTAGTCTCTAAGGTGCCACAAGTACTCCTGTTCTTTATGTGGATACAGACTAACACGGCTGCTACTCTGAAACCTGTCAAATTTTTAGCTGTCCTGAACCCAGCCTTTAAGATTGTGCTAACGAACTGCACAATTTACAAAGCTGGGTAGGGGGACACTGGCACACTGTGTAATTTGTAGACTCATAGGACCGGAAGGGACACCTAGAGGTCTTCTAGTCCAGTCCCCTGCACTCATTGCAGGACTAAATATTATCTAGACCAGGGGTTTTCAAACTTCATTGCACTGTGACCCCTTTCTGACAACAAAAATCACTATAGGATCCCAGGAGGAGGGACCGAAGCCTGAGCTAGGATTTCCAGGTGTCGGTTTTTTGAATGAAACGCCCCATCAAAACGGGACCTTGGCGGCTCCAGTCAGCACTGCTGACTAGACCGTTAAAAGTGTGGTCAATGGTGCAGTGGGGCTAAGGCAGGCTCCTTGGCTGCCTTGGGTCCATGAGGCTCCCAGAAACAGTGATGTGTCCCCGTCAGGCTCCTACGTATAGGGGCAGCTAAGGGGGTCTGTACGCTGACCCCGCCCCAAGCGCCAGTTCCACAGCTTCCATTGCCACTGCTTTGGGGGGCTGCTTGAGGTAAGCACTGCCTGGAGACTGCATCCTCTCCCAAGCCCCAACCCCCTGTCCCAGCCCTGATCCCTCTCCTGCCCTCTGAACCCCTGAGTCCCAGCCCAGAGCACCCTCCAACACCCCAAACCCCTCATCCCTGGCCCCACCCTGGAGCCCGAACCCCCTTCCATGTCCCAACCCCCTGAGCCAGCCTGGTGAAAATGAGCGAGTGAATGAGGGTTGGGAGAGGAGGGATGGAGTGAGTGGGGAGTGGGGCCTTGGATGAAGGGCAGGGCCTCAGAGTAGGGCCATGGCAGAGGCAGATTAAGGGTGTTCAGTTTTGTGTGAGTATAAAGTTGGCAACCCTAGCCTGATCCCACCAGAGTCTCACCTTCCCAGGCCAGCAGACCAAAGCTGAAGCCCAAGAATTTCAGCCCCAAGAAGGGGGCCTGTAACCTGAGCCCTGCTGCCCAGGGCTGAAGCCCTGAGGCTTGGGCTTTGGCCCAGCTCCAGCAACTCTAAGCGAGCCCTGGTGTCCCTTCAATCTACCAAAAGCACATTCAGCTGTCATTCTGCATCTGCTTAACTGGTAGATTAATCTTTCCTTGGTGGTGTTAGGGTGGCCAATGTATGATTTCATGAGCCAGGGGAGCATGGGATAGGCTGGTTATCCCATAGTCTCTATTGGCATATCAACATCACCAATGGTAATCTGGTGGTTGGGAAAGAATGTCCCTGCTAGCAGCTTTCTGAACAGTTCTGTGTTCTGTAGCCTATAGGGCTAGCCTGCTTCCTTGCCTATATATCTTTCTTATGCGTTTCTTATTTTCTTATTTTCTTATTTGTTTTATTACCATAGCATCACAGGACTGGAAGGGACCTTGAGAGGTTGTCTAGTCCAGTCCTCTGCACTCATGGCAGGACTAAGTATTATCTAGACTATTCCTGACAGATGTTTGTCTAATCTGCTCTTAAAAATCACCAATGACGGAGATTCTAGAACCTCCCTAGGCAACTTACTCCAGTGCTTAACCATACTAACAGTTAAGAAGTTTTTCCTAATGTCCAACATAAAGCTCTCTTGCTACAATTTAAGCCCATTGTTTCTTGTCCTATCCTCACAGGTTAAGAAGAACAAATTTTCTCCCTCCTCCTTGTAACAACATTTTATGTACTTGAAAATTGTTATCATGTCCCCTCTGAGTCTTTTCTTTTCCAGTCTAAACAAACCCATATTTTTCAATCTTCCCTCATAGGTCATGTTTTCTAGACCTTTAACCATTTTTGTTGCTCTTCTCTGGACTTTCTCCAATTTGTTCACATCTTTCTTGACATGTGGTGCCCAGAACTGGACACAATACTCCAGTTGAGGCCTAATCAGCTTGGAGTAGAGCGGAATTTTTACTTCTCATGTCTTGCTTACAACACTCCTGTTAATATATCCTAGAAAGATGTTTGCTGTTTTTGCAACCGGGTTACACTGTTGACTAATATTTAGCTTGTGGTCCACTATAACCCCCAGATCTCTTTCCGCAGTACTGCTTCCTAGGCAGTCATTTCCCATTTTCTATGTGTGCAACTAATTGTTCCTTCCTAAGTGGAGTACTTTGCATTTGTCCTTACTGAATTTTATTGTATTTACTTCAGACCATTTCTCTGGTTTGTCCAGATAATTTTGAATTTTAATCCTATTCTCCAAAGTGCTTGCAAGGACTCCTAGACTGGTATCATCTGCAAACTTTATAAGTGTACTCTCTATGCCACTATCTAAATCGTTGGTGAAGATATTGAACAGAACAGGACCCAGAACTGATCCCTGTGGGACCCCACTCATTATGCCCTTCCAGCATGACTGTGAACTACTGATAACTACTCTCTGGGAACAGTTTTCCAACCAGTTATGCACTCACCTTATAGTAGCTCCATTTAGGTAGCATTTCTCTAGCCTCTGCAGTTCAGAACTCCACTTCATGCAAAGTTTATGAACTGCCTATGAAGAAGTCCAAAATATTGCTCTTCCTACACAGCAAAGACCACTACTTTCACTGCAAGCAAGACCTCTCTGTACCCTAGGAGCAGAGGGTGAGATCTGGGGTTAAGATCCTGCTCCTCAGTGTTCCCTGGCTGCTGGAATGGCTCCTTGGTTGTCTTGGCAAGCCGACGTAAGATAGCTTGCATTTGGGACTGGGTCAGCACTCATTGGCTCCAGCTTTGGTATGCTGCAAAAATGGCTTGAAGCCCACCCCAGCTCTTACACTGAATGTAGTTTGGCCTGTACAGAACATATACAATCTGTTTTCCTTTTTTGTTAAATACTAAGCATCTTTTAAAAAGATTTTCCACTTTTTAATAATACTGTAATGAAGGAGTGTAAATAGAAAAGACCAGTGTTAGCAGAAGCTTTTCTTTCAGGTCCACTGACCCCTGCAATGTAAATGAGGATTAAACAATCTGGACAAATAGAAGGCTAATTTTCCATAACTACAGCTGTGAATCAAAGGTAGCAAAATAAAAGTGCCTCCTTAGTTTCAAAGGTATCCATTTAAATTGCTGGCACTATTGATAATGGTTATTTTATCCAAAAGCCTATTATAAAACATATTATACTTCTTGGAAGGGAAGAGGTTGCTGAGCAATAGCCCCCATAATTGAAAGAATCATAAATGTAACAATTATTTTTCTATGACTATAGCCTGCACATTTTCTTCTTCTCTGCAGGGACTTTATTTTAAAAGATCATTTGAACAACCAAGCTATTATAGTGTGATTCATATTTAAGTCTACAGTCCGTGGGCTAATCTCAGCCATAGTGTAACCCCCCTGAAGTTAACTGAAATTACACCAGGAATGGATTTGGCACTGGTTTGTGTCCTGTGGCACTGTAGTTCAAGATGTCTATGCTTTCCACTCTGATAAGATATCTTTCTATAATCAATCAACATTTTTGACAGAGGGTTAAATGTTAACTGTAATATTGGTTTTATCACTGAAAGCTGCTGCTTTATTTTTGTGTTTCAGTCATATCTTTGTCTCCTAGCAGCAAACAATAGTAAACGTGATAAGCTTCTATTTAAGATGAAAATATGAGATGTGTACACACTCTTAGAGTAATCAAAGACTGAATTGTATTAATTATGATTATGCTGAATAGATATGAATGGTATTCATATTTAAACTTAACAAGATGCCAGGAAATCCATTTTACTCTAAAAATTCTACTGGAAAAGTCTTAAATTAGCCCCTGTCTTCAAAGAATAAATTCATATCACAATGATCTTCTTATTGTGGGGGAATTTTAGTTTCATCGGGCTATGGAGTGCAGTTTATTGTGTGAAAATGTTGCAGTTTTATTACTCTGCATCCCTTATACTCCAAAGTGGCTAATTCTTGGTTTCTTACTTGCGGATAATATGATACTTACGTAGCAAAAAGGCGGGAGCATTTCTAGCTCTAAATGCTTTGAAATATTATCCGCAAAGAGACAGAATATGTTGTTACATCCCAGACACAGCAATAATTCCCATGTCATTGAGTTACAAAGGGGTAATGTACTTCTTTATTCTTTTTGATATTTCTTATGAAATACAAGACCTGCATTGTATTATACATTACCAGATTTGAACTCTGAGACATAGAGGCCCTGAGGAAAAGTAGAAGAATATTGTCACAGTCCAATATTTGTGTACTTTTATGTATGTCTTAACATTTTTTGTATGTACTGTTGTAGCCAGGTTGGTCCCAGGATATTGGAGAGACAAGGTGGGTGGGGTAATATCTTTTATTGGACCAGACCTGAAGAAGAGCTCGGTGTAAGTCAAAAGCATCTCTCACACCAACAGAAGCTGGTCCAATAAAAGATATTATCTCACCTGTCTTGTCTCTTTAAAGAATTTTGTTAATTGTGAAAAATGTTAAAGAAACACAACATAAAATAATTTCTGTAGTCCCTGCATTGTCCTACATGGAATAGAAGCAGTAGCATAAGGTGTTTTGCACATCACATCAGGAGTCACTGCAGGTGTGGAAATGTTTGTCTGCCTCCCGTATGGCATGCACACACTTGCTCTGCTCCCTATGCACCCCAAGAGCATTATAGCTCTTGGAAAAGGGAAAGAAGGCAAGATGTGGCAAGACAATATACTGTCCATGTGTAGATCACCTTACATGTCATTCTAGAGCCGAAACTCTGGTATGCAGTAGCCATTTTGTTCAGATCACGTTACTCCGGCATTTTTGTAAATGTACATACGCATCTGAGCTGTGGTTAATGTCAATTGAAACAGGAGGGAAGGGGCTCTCTCGCCACACCAGCCAAGGAGGAAGGGGAGTGAACACTATTTAATTGAGTCCAGAGAGGAGGGCAAGCTCCCCCCTGCCTTTAGCAGAGGGACCAGAGCTGTGCTCTGCCTGTTCCCTTTTATTTTAGCCTTGCACCTGAGGCAGCAAGCATGGAGTGAGTGAAGAGAAGGGCTTCCACTTGCTCTGGGAGGTTGTATAATTCTCATGCATATGTGAGCATCTTCTCACCATCCCTTATTTCTGGTCATTGAAGGATCTGGCCCCATATAAGTAATATTTATGGGGTCATCAAATAAGTTATTTTCTCTGTCCCCTTTTTTGCTTTAAGTTTAAAAAATCCTGTGTAATATATTTAAGTATGAAAAAATGATTTTTGCTTGTTCCGGGATTAATTTGTTTTATGGTTCTTAGAAGAATTTGACGAGAGCCTGGAGCAGATTCTCAGCTTGTGTAAGCTGCTATAGCTCCATCTACTTCAATAGTGGGGGATGGGAGAATGGCACACAAGAAGCTTGTGTGGGGATGGAAGGATGCAAGGAGCCCTTGGTACATGCAATGAATTTGGCTACAGGAGCAACAGAATGTACGACTCCCTAGTTACAATGGCTTTTGATGAGGTTTCAGAAACTCCGCACATACCTATGGATCAAAGTGCTGTTCACTCCTGCAAAGTGCTGAGTGTCCTCATCTTCCACTGGTAGTTGAAGTCAGGCAGCATCATTCATGAGTGCTCAGTACTTTGCAGAACCAAGCTATTTATTGCTCAGACATGTAAACTCTCCAGTCCTGAGCTTCCACTGAAAACAATCAGAGTTCCATGCAGATGGAGCATTCTCTGGATGAGGCCCAGATACGGGGATAGTAAAGCCCACAGCTCTGGCTAAACAATCAGAAGCAATCTACAAAAAGAGATGAAACTGCATAGGAAAATGTACTTTGTAAACAATACTAATCCTAATGTATATGGAGGTGTTTCTAATTTTAGTGCTATTTGGATAATGGTTCTTGCATTTCAACCATTAAAGGACACATATGGTCAAATTAAAGTTTTTTTAAAAAAAGTCAAAATTGTGAGGGAGGAAAAGAAAATCAGTATGTGAAGTAGACCACACTATCTCATTTTCATTTGCCATATGATTTTGCAAAAGTTTTTTTCAATTGCAAAAGAAAAAAAAGACAAAAGCACTACAGATACAATTTGTATAAAGCTTATTTCTCCCCATTTTTAAAGTTCTTATTTTAAATCTCTGGGGAAGGGTGCAGCAGGCTCAATTGGAACTCATAAAATAGAGTATTGTGCAGCAAAGATGACTAGCATAAATCTCAGCATTTAGACTGCATTTGTGTTTGAAAACTCGTACATGTGCAATCATGTTATTATGAAGTAAGTGCCATGCCTTAGATTTACAGTTAGTAAAAATAGCACAAGTATAGTTAAATACACCTTCAATTTCAGTTAACAGGTACTCGTGAAAACATCTATTACCTTTAAAATTTGATACAAATTATACAGATGCCAACTGATGGCTCCATAATGAATATAAGACTTAATTTCACTGGAACAGCTCAACTGGAGTCATAAGCTATGAGAGCAGAGCGCACGTGGTTTAGAAATGGCAGCAGAGACCTAGGCATGAGTTCATTTATTTTCAGTTTGGGGCCAGCTGTTATTTCTAATATATACTTTTTAACTTTAACTTTGTGATCTTTGATGTTTTCAGATTTTTTAACTTTTGCAGGTGAAAAATCAGCTTTTTAACAGCTCCTGATTATAAGTTTCAGTGATGTCAGCACAAGATTATCATCACTTTCAGCAACATTAATGAGGACTTATTAATTTATGACATTGAGGTTTACATAGAAATAAACCAGGACGTTATGGAAAGATGGTAGTTTCTCCATAGCTAAGGTTGCGACTAGTTTTCCATTGCAAACCTGATTCTGACCTCGCCTCCCCCCCCAACCCATGTAAGTCCACCAAACCCAAACCAAATCAACCTGTCTGAAATGTCATATGTGTTGTGTTTTGCTAGAAGTTAATTTATTAGGAAAGTTTGTGAGTAATCAGACAAAGTTAATGTGAAATAAGGCAATTTGAAAAATGAGTGGTGTTTCACATGGCAAACATCATTCTGTTTTAGTTTTCTTGGAATGTTATAGCTGAAAAACAGTTTTGTTAAGAAACTCCAAGTCTGTGATCCTAACCAGTGAGGAGCTGAGCCCTTCCTGCAGTGACAGTGGGTGTCTAAAATAACTGGTGGAGTTGCAAGTAGCAAGCCCCTGCCTGCTCCCTTTCCCTTTCTCCCTCCTTCCTACCCTGCCCTCAGGGCTCGCTCCAGGTTTTTTGCCGCCCCAAGGAAAAAAAAAAAAAAAGAAGGCTGGAATGCCACCCCTTGAAAAAGGCCACCCCAAGCACATACTTGGATGCTGATGCCTAGAACTGGCCCTGCCTGACCTGCAGGCAGATCAAATTTGCTAAATGAAAAACTGAAACCCTATACAGTAAAGCGCTGGGTGAGAGAAGACAGTATGTGTCTCTATCACCACTTCACTTTTTTGATTAGTCCTAACTTTCAATCTAGCTCTCCCTACCATCCCCCTAATACATATAGCCACCATTAATTAATCTACACCTTCATTGACCAGTTTTCTCCATTCCACTCTGTACTGAAACCTGATGACCACACCCATCCCCTTCCCAGTGCAGAAATTTACCAACCCCCTCTTAAACTCTGTCCAACCTAACCCCCTTCTGCTCGGAAACACTCCCCCACATACCACATGCAGCTAGAATGAGAATCCCTCTTCTTCTTCCTCAACTTTAGCATAGCTCACAACTGTGCTTTGGATCCTCTCCCACCTGACTCCTCAAGGCACAAAATACTCCTCCTCCACAACCACTCATATTTATAAAACACACCCCAAGTTTAGAACCTCCCTGTGACATATTGGGGTGCAATCCAGATCAGTGGGGGGCTGTCACCCTTGCCCTGCAACCTGGGGTGCCTTGCAATGCCTTACTGTTATAGCTCCCAACCTAGAGCCCTCACAAATAGCTTGCCGGAATGCAGCTAACTCCCCGATGTGTTTGTGTAGCTGTAGCTGTAGCCTGCCAGTCACACCCTGGCTCTCGCCGGCCTTGATTACACTGCAGGGTGACCCCAACACACTCTCGTCCCAGATTTTCCTCCAGAAATGTATGTCTTGTTCTGCCCAGCCCTGTCCCGGCCAGTCCAAATATATAGTCTGTTATTCCTTCAATGGACTACTACACAAAAGTTTACCACCTTAAATGGGGTTACCCAGACTCTTTAATTTAAACCCAATGGATTAGATAAAACAAATTTATGTACTACAAAGAGATAGATTTTAAGTGAGAATAAGCATAGGCAATACAGTCAGAAATAGTTACAAGATAAATAAAGATAAAATGCTTTCTAATGTTAAACTTGGCAAACTAAACTTAATTCAAGACATAGCTTTTACCCACATGTTCCCAACAGCATTACTGACCAAATGTTTAGGACCCCTCCCCTCAGAGTCCAATAGCTGTTTCTTTGATCTTCTCAGAGTGAGCATGAGATGGACGGGGTGAGAGAGTAATTTGGGGTGTTTGCCCTCCTTTTTCAGTTCCCACTTTGAGAAGCTTTTCCAGTTGAGAATAAGGACACAGTGTGCCTGATGTGGAAGGAGGCTTCCTGGTGGATTCTTTCAGCAGTGTATGCTCATATGTAGGTTTCTTTTTGTTTCCTTCCTTCCCTCCTTCTATCTGATTCAGGCAAGCCCACTCTCCTTTGTTCAGGAGAGGCCTGCTTGCTGACTCCTGAGTTGTGGGGTTTTGAACATATGCTAATAGCATCATACAGGGGAATTTTATATCTTCACCTATGATGTTGCTACATATAGTTCACCCTGATAAGATTGGCCAGTGAGTTATTAGCTTTTAAGTTTTACCTCACAGGGCATATTTTGCACAAAGATTATTTCAGCAGTGTGCAGGGTGTGAATATGGGGTGCATTCTGTTGCAACCCCCTCCCACACACTCTTTGTTACTGGATGTGGAGAAGAAAGAGCAGAAGAAGCAGAGAAGGATTGTGGCTGCCAGGTACTCTGTATTCTGCCATTGTAGGGCTAACGCATAACAGCCTCACAAAAGCCTACCCTGTGCCTCCTCCCTGTGCTCCCCTGCTGGCAACTAGATGTACAACAGCCTCCAGAAGCTGGAGCAGCTTCAGCTCCACCAAGGACGTCTACACTGCACCTGGGAGTGAGCCTTCGAGCCTGGGTCCACAAACTCATGCTAGCAGGGCTCACTCTAGCATTCCAAAAATAGCTGCGTAGCTGATGCTTTGATGTTGCAGGTTGGGCTCTCAAGGCCATCCTCTCCCCTAAGCTTCGAAGTCTGAGCTTCAGCCCCAGCCACAATGCCAACACAGCTATTTTTAGAATGCTAACATGAGCCCTGCGAGCACAAGTCTGTGAACTAGATTGGGATGCTTGCTTCCAGATGCTCTGTAGACATGTCCCAAAGGTCTCTTCCTGACTGCTGGTGGGACTGCCCACAGCAGTACATCAGCCACACTTCACAGTAGCTCTAGAGTAGCTGACAGCTCTCGTATTATTAGTCTCACTAGCCCCTAACGAACAGCCCTATCTGCCCTTGTGGAAGGTGTTGAGTTCTTGTAACTCTGAGTGAAATCAATGACTGCTGAAGGCACTCTTCACTTTCTAGCAGGTGTACAGCACCTCAAAAGGTTAGGCAGGTGAGTTATGGCCTGCAACTGCATCAAATAGTGTATATTATTAGCAGCCAAGGGAAAATGCAAATGGTAAAACAGGACATTGGACAGAGTTGTCCACAAAAAATCTTAACAAGAAAAGTAGAGAAATTGAGTATGGCACTTAGGACAAAAAGATTTTGAGGAAAAAAAAAAAGGAATAACTTTATATCAAGTTTACTCCATCACTGGAGAGAACTTTCAGTTATTTCTTTAGCACAGAAAAATCTTTCTATTGCTCCTGAGCCCATTAAAGATACATGCTTCAGGAGGGCATAGTCAGGTGGGTCAATGGCATAAAATTCTAACTAGGTAGCTCAATAGGCCCCAATCCTGAAAACATTTTTGCCCATGCTTAATTTTACACATGTGGGTTGTGCCATTGACTTTATTTGGAGTACTCACATATATAAAAATAACTGTTAGCAGGACTCAGGCCACACATGTACTCAACCACCACAAGGGGAACAAGGCAGTTTCATTGAACAGGAACACTCATTTGACCATTCTCTATGCTACTAATACCTGCTAAATCTCATTTGCAGCATCCATACATCCTTGTGTTCAAAGTAGCTTAATTAAATTGTTACAGGCATTCCAGGCTTTTAACTTTGCAGCAGGGTGTAGCATTCAATAAACAATACCAATCTTATATTGCAAATTGGCTGTAACATAAACAGAGAAAAAATCAAGTCTGTTCACAAGAAACCATTAGTGATATTATGGAAACAATAACGAAGTTTGAATTGTTCAGCTAATCAGCACAGGTTTTATCATCTCTTTCCTTTTTCCTTTAAGTTCTGAGATACAAAGTCAGAGGTTAAGTTGTCAAGTTCAGGTTAATTCTTTTTCTACAAAAGCTTCAGCTTTTGAGGATTATGAGCGGAAAAACAAACAAAAACACATCCTGTGGGCCTTGAGCCTGGTTAAAGTGGAGCATTTATTGAAGTCAATGGGAGGTCCAGGCAGTGAGCAACTCACCTGAGGTGCTCAACATCTTACAAAAGCAGCAGAACTGCTTTGGGAATATTTTTCTTTGAGAAAATCAATTATATAAGAAATTGTGGCAATTAGTAGCATAAATTCCCTAATATTGTCATAATTTATAGCGATACTCAGAATATGTCTACACAGCAACTAGGCAGGGCTGGCCTGTGCCAGCTGACTCAGGCTCGCGGGGCTCAGGCTGTGGGGCTGTTTCACTGCTGTGTAGACTTCTGGGGTAGGAAGGGAGCCTGGGCTCTAGGGCCTTGTGAGATGAGAGTGTCCCAGAGTGTGACTGCAGCCCAAGCCTGGAATTTTACACAGTAGTAAAACAGCCCCACACAAGCCATCTGCAGATTTTTCTTCACTGTGTAGACATACCCTAAGGCTATTGCAAACTCATAGTTGTTTTTTTTTTTGCACCTATGAACCCCTGTATTTTAATCAAAGGATTAGTATTGGGTCTCCATTGTCCCACCTCTCTCCCAGAGGGACATTTCTTAGCCATCTTCAGGCCTGGTTCACACTCATATCACTATCAGCAGTGCCAGCAGATGCTTAACCTTAGCTCCTCTAACCATGTCTCCCAGAGTCTTTGCAGGGGTAGTGCAGTTTCATCATTCTTCTATGTGGGCAAGTGCTTCCTTTTTCCTGTTTGTCTACTTAGGCCTTAAGTACTTTGGGGCATGGAATGTCTATTACTGTGCCTATGTATAATGCCTAGTAGGATGAGTCGTTGACCCAGACTGTATTTCTGAGGTGCTACAAAGAGATGATAATATATTTTCTGTTTTCTAATCACCTGATGTTGTACTTCTTCAGTATCAAAGACTTCCTCAAAGTAATTGTTCATCTGTTTGATCCCTAATTGCATTTATCAACTTCGTGTGAAACGTATTGCTACCTAGTGCTTTGTCTTCCTTGATCTTATTCAAACACTTGCTCACCACTGTTTTAACAATCTGCAGTAGAACCTACACAAATATCCTCAGAGGGACATTGTTAGTATTCTTCTTAACAAATACAGAGACAAAAAATCATTGAGTTTGTGTCATTTCTTTTTCCGTAAGGGAACAGATTTATGAAAATATTCAAAATTAACCTGAATATGAAGAACTACATTTTTCAATGTACCAAATCCTATACAGGCTGTGGTTGTTAGAACAAAATTGTTTGTACATTACTAAGTTCATACTATATGGAAATGCAGAGGTGTTTTGGTAATATTTTTCTTGGTGAATCTATTACACATAAAATTGAGTAGCAATTTAGCTGTCATAGGGCCAGGTAATATGATTTAAATGAAAATATTTACTTATTGCATAGGATTTTTTTATGCATCAAGTATGCTGCTTTGCTTGCCAACTAATATTACAGTAGTAACCTTTGTATGGGTTTTATATCTGGCAGATTTTAAATTAATAAAAACAGATCTAAGAATTGGATTCCAGTTATGATTGGACTCCAATTATGATTTGAATGATGATTTACATCCAAGCACTAGCTGCTAACAGAACTGTGGAACAGGGAGAAAAAGGCAGAGAAAATGTTACTTAAAATGAAGTAAATGGAGTTACACTATTGTAAATCTAATGTGATGGAATGGAGAATCAGATCCAAAGTGTCCAACCGACAATCTCTTAAATATTTTGAGCTAGATACTGCTCTGACTTAAACCTTTTTAAAAACTGGTATAACTCCATGACTTCAGTAGAGTTACTGCTGATTTTTTTCACCCTTGTAAGTCAGATCAGAATCTGGCCATTTCTGTTAATAAGCAGAGCTTTTGGGAACATACCTCTCAAGTACACTACTACTTAAGACCTATGCATTTTAGGTTCTCATTCTCTGCCCACTATCACTGTTGTAAATTAGGAGTAACTCCACTGTTGTAAAACTATGCAACTGAGAAGACAGACAGTTTCTGTGAATATACAATAGATCCAAACATCAAGAAATCAAACAAAATGGCGAAACTTCAAGAAGGTGTGTGCTGACATGGTTTTCTGTTAACAGGAAAAGAGAAAAAAAAACGAACTCCCAACACAACTTGTTAAATATTTACTGCCTCACTTTCCCAACTTCAGTCAGGATAAGTATATGTAATTGAGGAAAAAGAGATTTACTAAATAGGGGTTTAACAATTTAAACATGGAGCCATGCATTTTATAAGTTATGCCAGGTGTGTGTCATAAAGTAACAATTTAGGGTCTCAAAGTTATGTAGTCATGATGACACATAATTAAGCATTAACAGACATGTAAGAGCTTGTTATTTTTTTTTCCAGACGAGAACCCTACTGCATACATCTATTTTACATGTTAAGCCTCACAGGCCTGTTTCTCCATTTTGATTTGTGGAAACCAGCCTTTAACTATTAATAAATAATCAATTTTCCATTGCAGTTTTTATTTTATTTAAGTAACTCAATTAAGGAAGGCTCAAATTCTTAATTTCACTCTGGTTCCAAAGTTGCTTCTGTAATATTTCTGCAATAAAAATTTAACAGCGAGTTCATTATATATAGTCTATTAAATACAATCAGTGAAAGTATGTCATTCCTGTGATGAACATGTCTATTAAAGGAGGATTAACAAACATTTTAATTAGTGGTTTGAACTGATTTCTTATAAGTCAGTGGTTTTCAACAGCCCACAGACACCTCAGGGTCCGTAGATTATGTCCAAGATTTCCAAAGGGGTCCGTACCTCCATTTGACATTTTTTAGGGATCTGCAAATGAAAAAAGGTTGAAAACCACTGTTGCAGGTTATTAAGTACTACTTTGATTTATATTAAGAAAGAAATTTCTTCAAAGGTTAGTAATCTCTATAGATCTTTTCTCTTGGGCTAAGTGTTCTGAGGTAATTTTCAAGAATTTTCTTGGAGACTGAATACAATCCAGTCAGATCCTAACCCCCTGTCCTTCTGTTGCAAAGGGACTATGTAGCAAGCTGCCAACTCACTGGTGCCTCCTGTTGGTCAATCTGGGAATTAGCTCAGTCCAGCCTCAGAGCGCTTCCTGCTGACCAGTATCCCCTTACTGGTACCTGCTTCCTCGTCAACTTCCACCACTTCTGGCTCTGTGTCCCTCCCAAACCCCAGTGCCCCTTACTTTGGCAGCACCTCCACATTCCCTCCACATGGGGGTTAGACCTGCTGCCTTTCTAGCCCAGCTGTCTCCCTGAAGCCCCAGTACCTCCTTAGGCCTTCCTGCCAGGCTTCAGCCTGGGAGGTAGCCAGGCCTGTGCTCCTCAGCTCAGCCTGCCCTTCCTCCGCACTGCTCTGTCAAAGGTACTCTGTCTCTCCCAAGCAGCTAGGTCCTTCTCACTCCAGGGCTGGCATGGGACTCTCATAGCTCCTTACTCACAGTCCCTCTTATCAGGGCCAGCTGTGCCGTGATTGAGCTGGCCACACTAGCCAGCCTCCTTCAGCTGCTTTCACTCCTTTTATCCCAGCAGCAGCGTAACCGCCCTGCTATAGACCGTAAAACTGCCCTACTGCCATGCTGAGAATCACTGGGTGATATAGAACCGAGGTATCCCATTTGGTTTCAACAATGCACTCTTTACCTTTCAAAGCACTGAATGCCCTTAGTCAAATGTTGCCAGTAGAGGATAAGATTGCTAACCTGGATGATTTATTTTGCATCCATAAAGACTGGCCAGAGCAATGGTGTGTTTGGAAAGGATTATTACAATGTTCAGGAAAAAAGGCTTTGAATTGGCTAGTAGTAAGTATCATTTTGCTTGCACTGAAGCAAGTTCTTAGGGCTTCCCAAACTGTAGTACAGGACCTTGATATCCGATCATTTCACTTCGCAACACTTTTTAAAGAAAATAGTACATGAACCAATAAAGTGTGGAAACCATTATTAGGCCATATTGTCATAAAAACAGGCTTGGAGATTTAACAGTCTTCTGTGGAACTCAGTTATTTCCTTTGTGGTTGTGAACTTTACTGTAAAATCTAAAGGTGTTTTCCAGAAAGAAGGAGTTATTTCAGCCTATATAAAAGGAGTTTCTGTAATGCATATTCTAGCCTTTGAGAGGGACAAATCAGAATTCCTTAATCGTGTCTTTTTAAAATGGATGGAATGGGAGAATGAGGACAAAGGCAACGGTTACAGGAACACATATTTAAATTGGCTAAGTGCACTGTTAGCTGGTTTTGAGAGCCTTAACTGTGGAATAATAAGCTTCAAGGAGTCTGCTACTGTTGTAGCACTGGAACAATCACATCTTACTTTAAATTAGGTGCTATGCTCCTAACAGCACAGAGTGTGTTTTATTGTAACGTTCAGGATCTAGCACAACAAGGTCCCAAACCAACCAACCAAATAAATAGATAGATAAATAAATAGATAGATAGAACATTATTATTGTTATTGCATGGCAGTCCTATAGTAAGTCATTTGGGAAATGAGAAAAAATTAAAACCATTAAATGCATATAATTTCTAAGAAGATGTTGGTAATCGGTTTCTTCCTGCTTCTGCTGCCAGGAACATAAGGCACTCTATGACAGTGTGCATAGTGCTACATTGTAAATGCTGTTCACAGCAAAACCATGGGAATGTGTCCAAGCTGATCTAGAAGGGCTCTTGTTAGAAACATCTTTGAACATTAAGTACTTGTTAGTGATTAAAGACTATTTTTTCAAGCATATTTTTGCTGTACTGGTTCCCAACAAAGAACTGAAATTGAAACAGCATTCTTGAAACACTTAGGGCCCAATTCTTAGGCTTCGCTAATCTGAGCTCAGCACAAAGACCCGAGTTGCAGCAAAGATGGCTTTAGTCCACTCTGATGTCTCCTGCACCCCAATTCTGGGGCTGGTGCAGCAGCCTGTTCAATGCCTGGAATAGCCTAAGTTCTGCCCACAGACCCAAGAGGCTGTTCCATCAGTTTGGAATTGCTGGAGTGCAACAGTAATCCAGCTGTACCCCTTTTCCTGGCCATATCCCCTTGGTCCTACATTGGCTCTATGTGATCTGTGTAGTCCCTTAAACTGGGTTCATTGACCCTTTTAGCTGCTGAAGCAGCACAAAAGGCTGTATCAAAGTCAAGGATCTGGTCCTTAGCACTGATATGTGGTCTACCTCAGTGGTTCTCAAAGCTGGTCTGCTGCTTGTTCAGGGAAAGCCCCTGGCAGGTTGGACTAGTTTGTTTACCTGCCACATCCGCAGGTTCAGCCGATCACGGCTCCCACTGGCCTTGGTTCACCGCTCAAGGCTAATGGGGGCTGCGGGAAGGGTGACCAGCACATCCCTGGGCCTGCACCGCTTCCTACAATTCCCATTGGCCTGGAGCGGCCAGTGAGAGCTGCGATTGGCTGAACTTGCGAACACGACAGGTAAACAAACTGGCCTGGCCTGCCAGGGACTTTCTCTGAACAAACAGTGGACGCGCTTTGAGAACCACTGGTACCTAGGTGTACCTGCAGTGACCAAGGCACATAATTTAAGACTTGTTTTCTTCAGGAAGCCTGCTGCAAATTATGTTTAACTAAAGTGCAGACCAGCGTGGCTTAGGCTGCAGGTAATGTGATTGTTCAAAGATCACCCAATGTAATCACACATTAGACTTCCTTTTTAGAATCATTAGAAAACTGCTTGAACAATATTTTCTCTACACAAACTTATATTAGGTTACCAATGAACTCAGCTCACGTGTAGGCTACCTTTCCCAGTTCTGCAATGTCACACTCAAAGGTCAACTTCTGCACTTATAGCTGATGATACTTACTGCACTAGCTTGGATGTTGAGTTGGACACCATTTCCCATGACAGAGAATGTGTCTGACATCTAATAGACTGCACCCTTGTGTGGGAAAAGAACTTTGCGCATCTTTTCAAAATTGTAAGAGAAACTGGATCTGTAACTGGCACAAACAACCAGGGCATAACCAAAACCTCCAGCCATTCTGGAGAGGCTCATGTGGAACACAAAATAGGAAATATTTCTACCTTGTCAGGAAGAAAGACAGTGAACCATTTCTGGTGCATAATGTGAAAGAACCAACAAAATCAGTTGAAAGGAATTTAACCCTATGAGAATGAGTGTATAATGAAGATGCATGCTATATTTTGCAAAGAGTAAATCTCCTCTTTGATTCTAGAGTCTATCAGAAAGTGTTGCCAACAGTAGCCTCCTGGCTAGGAGAACCCATGAGATTAAAAAACGAGACTTCATATTTTTGTACTAAAATTCATCCTTGTCAATAAATACAACACAATAAACTGCAGCAATATTAATTTGTTTG
>NC_133771.1:72877490-72879867 GCF_003597395.2 Chelonoidis abingdonii
CTTCCCCCCATCACCACAAGTTTTCAGAGATAATGGCTAATGGCTCTGCAATCACATCAGCCAACTCCCTCAGCACTTTTGGATGCATTAGATCCAGCCCCACGCACTTGTGCATCTCCAGCTTTTCTAAATAGTTCTTAACCTGTTATTTCACTACTGAGGGCTGCTCACCTCCTCCCCATATTGTGCTGCCCAGTACAGCAGTTTGAGAGCTAACCTTGTCTGTGAAGATTGAAACAAAAAAAGCATTGAGTACTTCAGCTTTTTCCACATCACCTGTCACTAGGTTTCCTCCCCCATTCAGTAAAGGTCCCACACTTTCTCTGACCTCCTTCTTGTTGCTAACATGCCCATAGAAACCCTTCTTCTTACCCTTCACATTCCTTGTTAGCTGCAACTCCAATTGTGCTTTGGCCTTCCTGATTACACCCCTGCGTTCTCGAGCAATATTTTTATACCCCTCCCATGTCATCTGACCAAGTTTCCACTTCTTGTAAGCTTCCTTTTTGTGTTTAAGCTCACTGAACATTTCACTGTTAAGCCAAACTGGTCGCCCGCCATATTTGCTATTATTTCTGTACATCGGGATGGTTTGTTCCTGCACCCTCAATAAGGCTTCTTTAAAATACAGCCAGCTTTCCTGGACTCCTTTCCCCCTCATATTAGCCTCGCAGGAGATCCTGCCCATCAGTGCCCTGAGGGAGTCAAAGTCTGCTTTTCTGAAGTCCGGTATCTGTATTCTGCTGCTCTCCTTTCTTCCTTTTGTCAGGATCCTGAACTTGACCATCTCATAGTCACTGCTGCTCAGGTTGCCAGCCACTTCTACTTACCCTACCAATTCTTCCCTGTTTGTGAGCAGTAGGTCAAGAGGAACACAGCCCCTAGTTGGTTCCTCCAGCACTTACACCAGGAAGTTGTTCCCAACACTCTCCAGAAACTTCCTGGATTATCTGTGTACTGCTGTGTTGCTCTCCCAGCAGATGTCAGGCTGATTGAAGTCCACCATGAGAACCAGGGCCTATGATCTGGAAACTTCTGGAAGAGGTGAACTGAGACATTCCACACCTCTCCCTCTTGGGCTCTGGGCTAGGACCTGGTAGAGAGGACAGGCCTGGGTCACCTACCTTTTTCCCCCCCCAAGGACTTTGGGAGCTTGCCTAGTTGGCTTGCTGGCTCCTGAGTGAAACCTACTACACTCCCATTGACTAAATGGGACCAAGATCTCACTGAATGAAATTAAACCAGTGTAAAACCAAAGTGTGAGGAGAATGAAACTCACACTACGCAAACCATGAACATTGTCATGTCTTGTCTTTGTTTGTCAGGACCCAATTTTGCCCTTCATTGTATGGGTGCAACGTCAGTTGACTTCAGTGCGTTTTCCTGGACTTAAATGGGTGTTGCACCAGTATGTCTTAAAGCAGAATTGAGCTTTCAACTCAGGAAGGAATGAGATGGATGATTTAATATGTTTATAAAGCGTTGTGTGCATTTATAACACTATGATTTTTAATAAATAATAATAAAAGCACTTTTGAAGTACCCCACAGATTCTAGTAAACGATCTCCCTTCAGAAACCCCACCCCATGCTGTTAGTCTGCAAATCTTTTAATTCAGTACCAGACTGAGTCATCCAAATGCAAAATGTCTTTTAGTTTGTATTAAAGAAAAACAGATAAAGCAATATATTTTACCTACAAGTGTTTCTACAGCATTTTCCCAAAGCTAACATCTGCTTGGATTTTCTGAATAGTGCCATGACTGCTGTAAATCATTTTCAAATAATGATGTAGTGAACAGTTGAAAAATATGAATAATGCATTTATTAAAATTACATATTTAGATTAAATATGTACATTACAAAATATAAAAGTTTATGCAATCTATATGATGTACCCTGTCAGAATAATGACTTACTGTTGGTCACAATATCCTTCACTTATGTGTCCATGATCAGTTTTTTTCCAGTCACTGAGACTGTGTGGATTTAGATCTTTGTCCTATATACTTTACAGTAACATTATGTGGACTGACTTGGCAGCAAGTTCACAGCTACTACTGTACAGAAAACAACAGGGGAGTCCATTGCTGAGTCACTGAGAACAAAAGATATGAAGTTAGATCCAAGCATTGACTGATTACAGAGTAAGTGACTCTCTACCCATAGACCATGACTCTTCCCAGAAGCTTACTCACTTCAAAAGTAGTGTGAAAGCTCCAGTTAAGAGGGCAGGTGTCCCAGTTAACTTTAATCAGATATCAAGAGAAAAAGGCGGGTGTCCCTGCCAGTAGGTATATGGGATCTTGGGGAGCAATTACCACACAGGTGGGATGCAAATTAATTTCTTTATTAAAGGAAAAAGGAAGTGGTGGGAA
>NC_133771.1:72881833-73025421 GCF_003597395.2 Chelonoidis abingdonii
AACAAAAACAAAATGGGGTATGGGGACAGCTGTAAGAAACAAAATGGAATAGGGGGATAGCTGTAACAGACGGCGGGCAGCCAAAAGAGTCTAACATGATCCTTGTAATAAAATCAACAGAAGAACAAGCTGCTACAACTTTTGTAGTCATAGCTTCAAGGAGCATGTAGCTTATGCAGCCCAACTTGATTTTGACATGCCACCTTAACTGTAATCTACACGTTATGTGATGAGGCTTAAAATTCAAAAGCCTTAGTTGGAATATGAACTTTGAATTTCTCACAAGTAAAACAAAACAAAGAGCTGTAATATGAGGCTCTACCTTTCCCCATGCACATTGGAGATGGAGAGTGTGACTCTCTACTATTACTCCAGGTTCCCACCTTGAGCTCCAATGAAATCCATGCAGTTTCACTAACATAAAACTGAGGTAGTGCAGTGGAAAATCAGATTGGAAGAATACAGCAGGTAGGTTCCTGGATCAAAGGACCAGCTGGATGGAAGCAATACTGAAGAGTGGGTACAGTTTATCAGTGTATTTCAGAATAAGGTTATGTACCATCTCTACTTTTAAGAGGTTTTCTCTGAATCAGATAGTCCATGAATCAGATAATTGTTAGGTTCATTTTAGATCTGATTTCAAACACCCAATTTTAGATACTGGTTTCCTTCACTTCCCATAAAATTACAGTAGGAGTTGTGAGTGCACAGCACCTCTCAAAACTAGATTCTCCTTTAATAAAGTTGGAATAGCATAAGTATATTCATCATAAGTGAGGCAAATAAAGTTCTTAAAAAAATCAGGAAAAATTTTAAAAAATGTTGAAGTATACATATTTTTAAAAACACTATATTCTGTGTATTCCTAATAGTAACAATATTAAAGTACTTACTTTTAAAAATTAGTATCTAATAAGCAAAATATGTGAAGGGTTTCAAGAGTCTTCAGTGACATTTATCTATTGCTAATTTAGTTGAAAAGTTTCACATGGAAGGAAAAAATTAAAAAAACCCGCAACTAAATGTAGCAGACGTAAAAGGTGCTGGTTTTTTAATTTAGTTTTTTATTCTATTTTCTGAGGAAAAAACCCATTACATTTTCAAAGGAAAAATATTTCTTGCTTGAAATAAAAAAATTAATTAACACAGAACTGCTTTGTCCAATATGAAGCACTATCATAGGAATACAGAGGATTTATCATCTACAAACCTTTTGCTCTAATTTATTAGTTACTTCACAGAGTTATAAACTGTATTGACTCTTGAGTGGAAATCAGCTCTATTACAGAACTCTTGAGCAGATGTGCTACAAGAGATCTTTTTGGTATTTTTTTTTTAAACTTGAAGAATAATGACACTGCAATATCATGTGGTGAAAGAGCAATAATTTGATAAACATTGTCTTTCCATTAGATTAGAGCAATTAATCTGATTCTAATTTAGCTGAAACATTACCATACGGGAATCCCTAGAGCCCTGTGAATAATATCTAAACACACTGACACACTCAGCAGACAAACATTATCTCCACTCATACTGTTCTTCCATATGGTCTCCTACCATGGTGATGGAGGGCACCCTGCTGTTTCAATCAAATAAATGTCAATTATCTGAGATAGATTTTTAGTTCACGAGCACAGGCTTGCAATTCAGATAGCGAGGCTTCTGTAGAATTGTTTGCAGCTTTTCTCTGAAATTGTCACTCTCTTTTTCAGATGTAGTCCCTGCTGTATTTATCTTCAGACTCTGCTGCATCATCTGAAGTTACAAAGACTATCTATTGAAAATTACTAGTGCTGGAATCCATTTGTGTTTGAATAAAACAGAAAAGGAAGACTGCACCAGAGAGAGGGAAAAATGGCAGCAGAATTTATCATAAAATCTCCCTTGTATTATATTGTAGTTTCTGGAACGGTTATTACTTAACTTCTGTATATATGAGTATAGCAGGAACTTTGCCTAGCTGAGGGCCACTTAGACAACTCATTGGTATCCTGAGGGCCCAGGTTAGAACCAGATCCCCTAAAGTGTTGAACATCCTCAACTCCTATTGATGAGGCACTTAGCAGCCTGCAGGACTAGGCGCAATATCAGCTTACTTTATGTAAAAATCCTATTATTTAAGGTAACAAAGCTTGCTTCCATTGAACTGAGATATTAGACAGTCAAATATTCTCTTTGAGACTGATAGATGGAAGAGAGGTGGTTTTTGCTTAGTGGTTGTTTGATTTGTTAATTCTTTAACTACTAAAACTCATGTAGCAGGAGACCCTGCCTTCATAGAGAAAATATAAAGGAAGTCATATCAGCCTATATTCTGTCCCCATATGTCTGTTGACATTATTAGAGTGTATTGATCATAGATATTTAGTTAGTTAATGCAGTAATAAGCTCTCGTACATTCATGATAGAAATACTAAGGTGCAAGCTGACCTTGAGAAACCCTGAGAGAGGTTTCATATCTGAAATGTTTATCTGTAGCTATGCTGCATATTTTGCTTTACATTAAAGACCAAGAGTGTGATTCTCAGGTGAGTAGGGTTTTGTAGGATCAGACTCTCAGTAGGTAACGGCAACACTGTCACTTGAGCAACCGGCCCTGTGTGAAGGGTAGCGTGGAGTTGCACTACCCTAGATGGTGCTCTTGAAGATCAGGGGCCAGATTATCAGGTGGTGTAAAGTCATGTGGCGTAAACTGGGACAAACCCTCACCTGGTATAAATCATAATTGTGACTCTGGCCCATTGTGACTAGCTCGGGCACAATGCCTCTCAGAACACTGGTAAATCATCAGAACATAAGAACGGCTATACTGGGTCAGACCAAAGGTACATCTAGCCCAGTATTCTGTCTTCTGACAGTGGTCAATACCAGGTGCCCCAGAGGGAATGAATAGAACAGGTAATCATCAAGTGATCCATCCCCTGTTTCTCATTCCCAGCTTCTGGCAAACAGAGGCTAGTGAAACCATCCCTGACCATCTTGGCTAATAGCCATTGATGAACCTATCCTCCATGAACTTATCTAGCTCTTTTTTGAACCCTGTTATAGAGTTGGCCTTCACAACATCCTCTGTCAAAAGAGTTCTAGGCATTATGTTCAGTAGTCACTGTTTAAACTTTGCAAAGGTGCAGTGTTCCATCCCATGCCTAACTCTGCTGGCCCCTTCCCAGGATGGATGTGGCTATGTTGGAGAGATTATTTTTGCTTTCAACTTAATTCTTATGGCATCCTCCCTCTCAGAGAGGCATAAGGAGAAGACTGAACTCAGTTTCTGCACAAGGGCACAAGAGGAGGAAGCCTCTTTCTGCCCCTTTCCCCTCACCCATATGCTCATCATTACAGGAAGGCATAAACCAGACTTGAGTAAGGAAATCTATATATAGTAACTTGGCTATTCATCTATCCTGTTGCACCAGGCTCTGTTTGGCCTCCATCACAGAAGTATCTGAGCACCTGTATGGTTTTCTGCTCAAAAGGTGCTAAGTACCTTCATCACCTACAAAAGTCTAATGCATTCATGAGTGACCAGTGGCTTGCAGGATCACGCCCAATGTTTGTCTCTTTTCTAGAATTCTCCTTTCCTCAGTGTAGACAGCTGGAAAATCAAAGATCCAGTCCACAGCAGAGGAGTAATTTGCGTGCATAAACTAGCCATTCATTTCAATAAAAGATGGGATATTTAAGCAATGCTGTGTGGTTCCTGGTATCTAATCTATAATTTTAGGTTACCTGTAATTGTATATTTTATAAATAAAAAGTGTCTTTTACTTAATGGATTCGGACACTCTGTCACTGGTAATGCAATAATAAAGGTTTCGCTGGAGGACATTGTGAAATATGGCATTAATGTCGCTCAATAAAACAATTGATAAGATCATTTTGACTTGAAATGTGTCTTGTTGTGTAAACCACTAGGTCATTAACTTTAACAATGTCAGAGTGTTCTCACTATCAAATTCAATGAAATTAATATCCAAGAAAAAGCTAAGAAAACATTTTGCATAGTGGAACTATTAATGTATTATTGGGTGTAAATAAACAGAGCAACCTTCAAACGCATTGTGAAGGATTTAGGCAGGAGCTACTGCCTGCTGGAGAAAGAGTCGGGGCAGGGCCTGGGCAGAGTGGGGGTTGAGCACCCCCAGGGCAAGGAGGAAACTTGAGCCTGTGTGACATTAACTCCCTTGCTCTTTGAGCTGACCACGCAGATGCTAGTACTATATCCTTCCTCTGTCCACATCCTATCCTTCCAAACCAGCCTCTCACTGGAGCAGCATGACTCCAGCAAGGGGGCCAAGGGCCATTATTTTGAAAAGCAAGTAACAGCCTTTATACCTTGCTGAGGTTGTGTGGGCTCTTCCTTTACTGCAGTTTCCTAAATAGGACAGGAACATCCAGCCAGCAATTCTCTCCTTGGCTGCCAGTACTGTTTTGGAGTTATAAGCTCAGAAATAGCTCATTAGGCTAAATAGTCTCTTTAAGGTTCAGCCCACCTGACTAACAGTCAGCTGGGGAGGAACCTGCTTCTTGTTGAGATGTTGGGAGGGAAGAACAAGATTGTATTAGTGGATGTCATCTATATATGACAGTCAAGTCGGTTGGAGTCCTGGACAATATCCCTAGGACGGCTGGGAGGATTTGGGTAGCCACATAGGCAATAAACAGTTACTTATTGGTGTTAGGTTCCCCTCACAATGTGCACTAGTTTTTATGATTGCAGAACACAGTTGGCTCATGCAGCATCCGTGGGATCATTGTCACAGAAGCTGAAGGGCCCATCATTTGGACTTTGATTTTAAATTTGCTTCTTCTAAAAATGTAGCTCCCTTTTCTCACGTGCTACTTTTATTGCTGAGGTTCTGGTTTAACAGCACCATTTACATTTACATTTTCTCTCAAAGTCAGAAATTCCACTCAGGTCTCATGTGCTACTTTTACTAACGCAAGAGAAACTTTCTGTGTTGTGTGGCTGAGGAAGCAGCCTCCATTCAGTACACAACACAGTGTGTTAGAGCATGGCAAATATTACCTATTTCTGACAAAGCCTAAATGGAATTTTTCTGTGCTGAATTTTCAAGATGTGACATAATGACTAGGTAGTCTATGTACACCAAAGTCAGAAACGCAGTGGAAGCCAGAAATGGTCAACAATGCTAGAAAAGCCTGAATTCAGCTTCATCACAAGGGAGCACTGTTCTGCTTTCATTGTGCATTCATTCAACACCCGCAGGCTTTCTCATTCCCTTTTCAAATTATAGGGTGTCATGTGAGCAGTTCAAGCACTGGCCTACAGGAATGTGAAGTAAGGTAATTGGGTCTATATTGATTTGCACGGGGCCAAATCATGAGAGGTGCAGTCATCTCAGTTGGAGTTGTGGATGTTTTCCAGGAGTTGGCTCAATAAAGAGAACAAGGAAGATCCCAGATGCTTCAGCAATATTTATAACTTTGAATAGCTCTTCCCCTCTAGCTGGACACCTTTTAAATGCTTATTGTTTGTTAATTAAGAA
Organism: Chelonoidis abingdonii; assembly: GCF_003597395.2. Lineage (NCBI taxonomy): Eukaryota > Metazoa > Chordata > Testudines > Testudinidae > Chelonoidis > Chelonoidis abingdonii. The sequence continues at coordinate 72,887,347 of NC_133771.1, forward strand.
AAAAAGACTAAACTGAAAACTATTCCAGCCTCCGTGTTTAATTTTGGGGGATAATGATTTTAATAAAAATGATAATTTAAAAGCTAGACCAACCTCTGATAAAAAGATGTTGAAATTTTTGGGGACCCAGACTCCCCAAATTTAAAATCCAGTTTCCTTCTCTGTTGTTTTTATTAACAAATTAAACTGGGAGCATTACACAGCAACAGGCCCCAGCTTCAATTACAGAAGGAAAGTTAAAAGCTGCTGTAGGGTTATTGAAACATTCAGCGGTCCAGTGTGGGCCGAAGGGGAGGAAAAGTTCAGGAAGTCTTATAACCCTCTAAATTAAAAGACACATTTCAGTATTTTGTTTAATAGGCACAACTTGAATACTTTGGGGCATATTAATAAATTCAGATAGATAATTTATGTTTGTTATTACTGTTGCTGTTTTGTTTCCATCCCGTAGAAGCTTCTTTACGGACAGGTATGAAGGCCCTTCCCCTGCAAAACTTAAAATTTAAGGTGCCGATATTGCAAAGACTTATATACAAATGCTTAGCTTTGTCCACCGTGAGAGGTCCATTGACTTACTCAAACTTACTCCCACTGAAATCCAAGAGAGTTTAATTATTGATTTCAATAGCAATAGGACTGAAGTTTTGGTGGAGGCACTTGGCTTAGTCTCCTTATAGCCAAGATACATATTAATCAACACTATGGCATGGTTATGTCTCATTGAGTCAACATTTTCATGCTCCCTTATGTTATTAGATTGGAGAAAACTTTGCTTTCAGACAGAGCTAATAGATTAGCATAACTTCGTTTGTTTTAATAAACCCTTGATGAAATTTCAGGTTTGTCTGTGTGTTATGTAGAAAAGGTCTTCATGAAAAGCCTCTTTGGGCCCAGTTCTGCAACAATGAAATCAGTGGAGATTTTGCTATTGCCTACAATAAGAACCAGCTGGGACCCTTTGTTATTTCTGCTTGTTCCATCACCTGATGCTATTACTTATCTTTTCTTTTCCCAGTTTTTCATTATTTTTCATTATTTTCATTATTCAAATACCCGCTGCTGTAACTTCAGAGTCAAATTCACCAAGGACTGAATTTAGGCCAAGTAAGCTGAAGTTGGATGTTAAACTGCTATGAGTTGACATACAACTGCACAAGGAGAGAAAAATCACGATTAATCTCTCAGTGGAAAGTGGTCCCAATCAAGTTTTCATAAATTGCATTGTATGGATGCAGATAATGGAAAAATAGCATTCTTATAAAATCATATCCTTTAGGTAAAGAGATTATAATTTATAAAAAGTCTAAAAGGCAGCTTATGCTCCCCTTATTCACACTGGGCCAAATCGGAACCCTTTACTGTTATTGGTGAGCAATTTATTGTATAAGTATTTCTACTGAGGACAATGGGCGTATCCATATGAGTAATTCATCACGAACAGGAATAAAGTGTTCATAATCTAACCTCTGATTTTGATCACACCACTTTTCCCGTAAAATACTACTCAACAGAAATGGCAGAACCTCTCCTTAAATCAATAAAGTTACACTGGACTATTATGTCAAAAATAATTATGTAAGTATAACAAGAATGAAAGCATATCACAAGTTCTATTTTGTTCTGGTTCTTGTATCATATCCATCTCTGTGCTATCCAAGTACCTTCCAGAAGTGTGTCAAGTTGCCACACATGTGTTTCTAAGGTAAGGGGAAAAAGTTGTGCAATATTATATTGTGTTATCTGAGAACTGGTATGTGATTATGTACCGATCTCGGTAATTAAAGGCTGTGCTTTAATGTGCACAAACAAAAAGGGCCAAGTTATAGTTGCTCATGTTATAACTATGTCATTTCCTGACATCAGAGTGCAACCTTAATGTTCCATTAACATAGTTTTCATTTGGAATTATGCTAACTATTTCCTCTTTCTCCTCAGTGTTTATATTCTTCAAATATTTGCAGATTATCATCATGCACCTAGCATGCTGTTGGCCCTATATAAATACTAAGTTATAACAATGACATCCTTTTTACCTTCACTACGCCTCAGTTACTGTGAAATAATTCAGTGTAATTAAGCACTGTGAGCAGTAAAAAGAGAGATTGCATAAGGATAATTCCAAAAGAGATTTCAGTGTAGGCATAGGTCGGGAAGTGTGCTATTGTAGCATATAACAGACAGCATTAAATAGCAATACTTACTGTAGGAATTGTATAGCATCGTACATCTTTAAACAACTGTACAAACTAAAAATGATCTAATAACCAGCGTTCTTTTATCCTATGGGCCAAGCCCCCGGGGAACTTTAAATTAAGTTTATCTTCCAGCCATCAACAGCAAGTGAAAGAAAAAGGTTTCTCAGCTGATTTTAGTAAAGCTTTCCATTTGTGTTTTGATTTGACTCAGTCGTATTTTTGATAATGACCTGATGAATAGCTCTTTTTTCCCCTGGACAACTTGGATAGGATTTTCAAAAGCACCGTTGCCCCTTCGGCTCAAAATCCCACCAATTTTTACTAGCTCCTGAGGGATTTTTGAAGTCTCTCTAAAGTCTTTTAGGTGCTTTTGAAAACCTCCTTCCATATGCAGAGCTTTCTTGTTTTCACTTGAAATTTTGCCTCTGTGTTGAATTCTGTGTCAGTTCCCTATGTGGCTGAGATCAAATTTATTACTTCTTTCTTGCCTTTCAATAAAGCAAGTGGAGGGAAAGGGGATAACATTTTTAATAAGAACAACAGTAACTTTGACTCCATCCCTAGTTCCTTATAAACTGCCTTTTTCTTAAAGCTGTAATTTCTTTTCTGTATTTAAAAGTGAGGGAGATGAGGGGAACAGGCTTTCCCACCTTACTCTGAGATAGCCAAGGAATCACTTTTTCAAAAGCAAGTAAGTAACTTAGGGATCAAATCCTCAAAAGTAGTTAGGCCCTAACTCCCACTGAAGTCAATGGGAGTTTGTCACCTAAATATCTTTAAGGATCTGAACCTAGGATCCCAAGCCCCTTTTTCAAAAGTCACTTAGGAGCCTAAGTTTCATTGGCTTTCCATGAGACTTATGCTCCTAAATTCTTTTTGAAAATGGGAGTTTGGCTCAGATTTTAAAAAAGTATATATATTCCGCTCAGTTTTGCAAGGTCTAAGTGACACCTAGAGCCTAAGTCTCGTGGAAAGTCAATGGATGCTAATTTTGGCCTTGTTCTTACAAGTTGATGCACATGGGTGGACCCCTGTGTCCATGTGGAGCCCCACCGACTTCTGTAAGAGTCCTCTCACATAGATTAGTTTACAGGATTGGGCTTATATATATGTTGAAAGTAGGACCTAAAAGACACTCACTGATGTCATAGAGACCTGGGGGGAGGGGTGTGGGGAAGTTCCATGGAACTTCAGGCTGTGAGAAAAAATCTAGTGGATAGTTGGGAGCCTTCAGACCAGACAGCGATGTGAAGGTTGTTGTTGCCAGATACTTTAAAGATAAAAGATAAAAGTTAGGGCAAAAATTCTGCCCTGCAGTTTATTAGTTCTGTTGCAGTAGCTGCCCAAGAAAACTGAATTGCCTAGCTGTTGTTGCTGGCAATCTAAATTCCTGGTAATCACCTTTTATCATTTTCCCCATGTGTCTGTAAAGAAAAAGGTTCCTGGGCAAAGGGAGCTGAGGAAAGAATGAGGGAGTAAGGAAAGTTCCCCCCCTGCCCCAAAAGAGAGAAACTGTGCCATGCTTAATTTAGAATCACAGTGACTACCGTTTGGAAATAGTTCAAAGCCTGTCAGCTCTGGCATTAGTTAATGCAGTTATTGCTGTCCTAAGGTACAAAAGTGATATAGAAATCTCAGTGCTCTGCTAGGTTGTGGAGTGTTGGTAGGAGGTTGAGGAAACACCAAAGCAACTCCCTGCTAGCTGTGGAGGGTCCTGTCCATTAAGCAGGTATAACTGATACCCAGGCCAGCCAAAATGATTGCACAAGGTTATTGGCCTATGTGTCCTTTGACCAGTAAGTGAAACCTTTGGCATGGATGCTTCAAGTCTGTGAACCTGAGCCCAGTGGCCTTCTGACCTTTTTGGAGTGTGTGTGAAGAGTTGGAAGAACACTAATCCTGCAGTGCTGAAACCTTAATTTCTGGGTTTGCACTTTCAATATACTAACCTTCCAGATTATTTCAAACATCATTTTTTGCAGGATAATGGGAATGAGAAAAAGGCCTTCTATACTCTGTCTCTTCTTTTCCACCTACAAGATGGGTCAGCTCTCCTTTCCTCCTGGTTGCTGGTAGGGAACAACTCCTTTCTCTATTTTTTTCTCCTTCCCCAATCCAGTTAGAGCATCAGTCAGGAGGGTGGGAAGCTCTTCCTCTTGACTGCTCCACTCTTTCCCTCTTCCCTCATCCCGAGAGAGTAGAATATCAATGAATGCACTTCATTCCCAAATCTTGGGGGTACCTATGAGAATGCACTGCTCGCATGCTCTGCAGCAGGTAGATAAAAATGGCTGCTAACCTAAATTTTCTGAACCAAATATTTCAATCATTTTCTTCTAGAGCCCAGTACTGGCTTCCTCAGCAGGGGATTTTTTTTTTGTTGCCAAAATAAAGCAAATAGTCTCTGAAAACAATTGAAACATTAACTTTTTAAAAATCATTTCTCTGGGATAATTTGTTGTTTGTATTCTCTCTTTCTAAGTCTCAGCTCCAGAGATGGCAGCAGCAGCAGTTGCTGGAATTATCCCTGTGCTTCACTCACTTGCTGGTGATGAGACTAGCTATTACATCGGACGCAAGCTGTGGTTTGGCTTTTTAGGATTATACACAGTGGTGATCTATGTGGAACGTTTGCCCTGGATCTCTCTGAATAGTGACTTTCGGTGCCATGGTAACATCTCTGCCCCCTGCATGGGAGAGTGTTTTGAGCAACATTTCAACAAGCCTATCATTGGGACCTGGTACATGTCTTGTTTCCTTTTCCTTTGTGTATTTCTTCTGATGGAATTCTTTGTCTTTCAACTGAGGCACAAGCAAATCAAAGTCAAAGCTGGACAGGAAAAAGAAGTTGAAGTGAGCTCAATGGTAGGAGTCCAAGAAGAAAGCCAAAGCCACAGGAGTGTTCCCGTTATAGACTTTCACATTCAGAAGTCACTTCTAAGCTTGTACCTTTTTAACTTCATACTGCAGCTGGTTATCCAGTCAGTGTTCCTGTCTATTCTACTCAATGATCACCTGCCACGGGTCAATAGTGCCTCCATATTATGTAGCACCAAGCTCTGTCCAGGTCCTTACAACTGCCTGGTGATGGGATCAATGGAAAAGAGGATGTCGATTTACACCCTGGCGACACTTGCTATGCTTATCATTATCTTTTGCAGTGCATTTTTCATATATAGTATTCATCATTACCTGCTGAAAGGACTAGAGCAGCTGAGAGCTAGAGACTTCTGGCTATGGGAAGTTTGATTCTATATTCAAAGCCACAGAATAGATAAACTTCCACAAGTTACTCCTGAATTGTAGAAAGCACATAAAAAGCTCTGACTTTTTACTTGTTCCTATAATTATTTTTTCTAGTGTAGTGATACACAGAAGGTATCTGCTTTTTTGATGACATGTTGTTGGGAGTCATATCTATTCATCATCTCTTGCTATTGAATTATGTCACGTAATAAATTATGAAAATTGTGCAAGGTTCCATTCTTTAAAAAAATGTTGTCTGCGTCCATTATCAAAGCACTACAACAGGATTGTAAAATATCACCATGCATCTGGCCATCAATCCTAATGGTCAGGTGCATAGTACAGTGATGACAGCAAATATCTGCAGCAGCTAGAGATGGGACACTGGATGGGGAGGACTCTGAGATACTACAGAGAATTCTTTCCCAGGTGTCTGGTTGGTGGGTCTTGCCCACATGCAGAGGATCTAACTGATTACCAACCAGATCTGAATTTACCCTTCTGGTTTCTCAGAAGGAGAAGTAGGAGCGGGGCCAGAACTGGGCCCAGAAGCGTGAGGATTGGAATTGTGTGCAACAGTCTGAGCAAACCTAGAACCAAATTCATATCTCAGTCAGCAGTAATCTATTTCTTTCACATTCCATCTCCACCGGTCAAAAAATTAAATCAGGAGCCAATTTTAAACCTGGGGTAACAGTAAAACTGGGGCAACATTAAGCCATTATGAAAGAAAAGGACTACATGGAGGAGTTTTCATAAAATGTTACCTTTTATGTTTTGACTGAGTCGTGTGTTTTGCAATGGTCCTCTGCATATGCTGAGGTCTTCAGTGCATTCTTGATCAGACAGAAAATTGTGCCTGTATGTTAAATTCAGCACTATAAGAATGGGCAATGGACATTTTTGTTCATCTTGCCTTCAGGGTGAGTAGCCTGGAGCGTTTTACAAATGGGGACACTGAGTTGCAAGTGATTAAGTAACTTGCCCAACACCACATAGCAAACTAGTAACAGGGCCAGGACTAGATGAGAGATCCTTTGGTAATGGGCATATTAGAAATGGATGGATGGATTAGGAGTTATTTAAGCTAAGGGCCAATGTTGGCATAAGAACAAATGAATATAAACTGGCCATCGAGAAGTTTAGGCCTGAAATTAGATGAAGGCTCATAACCATCAGAGGAATGACATTATGGAACAGCCTTCCAAGGGGACTAGTGGAGGAAAATAAATTAACTTCTTTCAAGACTGAGCTTAACAAATGTATTGAGAAAGGTATGAGGAAGTTGCCTATAAAGGCATATGACCCATCTGTGACTGCTTTTAGTAAATATCTGCAGCAGCTAGAGATGGGACACTAGATGGGGAGGACTCTGAAATTCTACAGAGAATTCTTTCTGGGGTGTCTGACTGGTGAGTCTTGCTCACATGAACAGGAATTAACTGATCAGGAGGGAATTTTCCCCCAGGTGACCCTGGCAGAGACCCTGGGGTTTTCTTGCCTTCCTCTGCAGCATGGGGCCTGAGTCACTTGCTGCTTTGACCTTGAGTAAATGGTGGATTCTATGTCATTTGAAATCTTTAAATCAAGATTTGAGGAGTTCAGTAACTCTGCCAGAGTTGATAGGCCTATTATCAGAGTGGGTGAGGTTCTGTAGCCTGTGATGTGCAGGAAGTCAGACTAGATGTTTACGAAGGTCTCTTCTTGTCTATGAGATTGACAGGAAATGGTACTAGCTCACTGGAGAGTAAAAAAGTCTACAGAAGAGCCAGAGATGGACTTTGAGATGCATGAGGCCTTTTTTTGAGCAAGATTTCTTTGACATTTGGTACCTATGCGAGACATCAGCCAAAATCTTTCCTATTCAGTTTTAGACACCTAACTAAAAGTGATTTGATTTTTCATAGGTGCTGAGCATCGACAACCTTTATTGACTTTTACTATACAATTAAAGACAAATTTTATGTAAACTTTAAAAAAAATAGCTAATATATTGCCATGGGAAAATGTAAAAAAAACCAAGAGATGTCTGAGGATTCTGAAAGGCTGCACCTTTGCAACACCTAAGTTCATTACTCTTTAGCAAAGAGTTATATGTTGCCATATTCCACCATGGCTACCATGCTTTCACTCTTTGCAGATGAAATCCCAATCATTTCTTCAGATGACATTTCAGGGGGGAGTAAGTAATGTTTATATCCATTCATTGTGGTTTAAAGAATGTAGTCCTAATACAATATTATTTTCCCATTATTCTTGTTTTCTAAGCAGAGATCCATATTATCCAGGTAAGATACACTGAGATGGATGAATATGAAATCTACAGTAGGTATTCTATGCATGTTTGGAAAAAAAATCTACCCAGTTTTCAAAGAACATAACCACAGCACTGAGAACCGTGGATTTTGTTTTGTTTTGTTTTGTTAACAACAGCATTCGTATCGATTAATATACACAGTATAGCATCTTATTGTGTAGACAACGTGGAAATGAGACTGTTTCACTGAACCATGCCTTTGATGACCTCATGCTCCTTCAGTCTTCTGGTTTAACTACTGTACTTTTATTGTTGGTTTTAAAGTAGTTAAATTAAGTCTGTAAACCTTTCCTTATTAGCTACTTTTCTGTTGTTTTTTTCTTGTAGAAATAATGCAGACTATGTTAAGGACAATTGTTCAAGTTATAGATTTTTTCTTTTTTTCTATTACTGTTATTATTACAAAGCAACTTTAAAGACCTTTTAACTCTTTGGTTGTTTAAAGTGGCTCTGTTAAAATACGATGTCTTAGATGTGGAGATCTAATTATAACTGAGTGTAGAATTCGGTGTTCCTGGGCAATAGGGGGAGATTCTTAGGAACTCAGTAAATGGAAAGGGTCAGTAAAGGTTTAGTGGAACTTGATAGGAGGCCCCTTACAAATATCCAGATGAAACGACAGCCAATTACTTTGCTCTCAATATTATGCCGTGATTTAAAATAAATAAATAAAATCAGAGTTTTAAATCTCTCATTCAGAATAAAGGTTTGTTGTATAATGACCTGATTCAGCTACAAAGAAGAAATAAATCTGACAGCTGAAAACAGAAGAGGGATTAATCTCAAAAGTTCATGCTAGTCTCTGTTTCCCTCCTTTTCATTATTCTGCAATAGGGACAAAAAATGAACTAGTTGCTCTGTTTGTGTTACAGCTCAGATTGCATTGCTCAGAGAAAGGCTGGATGGGTGGTGGTGCTGGGGAGGAGGAACAGTTCAGAGAGATTTTCTATTATTTAGAGACAGAGGAACTGACAGAAAACTGAGAGAAATGGAGCCAGTCAGTCCACCTCAGTCTGCCTGAGGCTTAGAACAGACACAGGCTAACAGTGACTGCATTCAGCTGAAGGAGCACTGACAGCAACCTGAGTGCTATATTTGATCATACAGGCATAACTGAGTGGGAAATTTCACTAACTGCAGTCAGTTCATTGAATGAATAATTCTGATGCTTTTCAGTTTATATTTGACCTCTGGCATTTTCTGACACGAGGGGAAGGAAGAGATTACACTAGAATGGTCTCTGCTCTAATCTGTTTGAAGTGATCACCTCTTGGCATATGACACAGGGAATTCGGTTTTATTACACTTGCAAACATTTACAGCTATCAGCTTGTCTGTGTTGTGATGGGGCAAGGCCAGATGGCTACAGTAAAGTACTGAGAAACAGGTATGTTAGCCCCAGGCTAAACAAATCCCTAGGACCATGGTAATCAAATGGCAGTTGCTCCAGGTTAATCAAGGCACCTGGAGCCAATTAAAACCTTTCTAGAAGGCAGTGGAGATAGCTACTTTAATTAGAACACCTGCAGCCAATCAGGGCAGGCTAATCAGGGCACCTGGGTTTAAAAAGGAGCTCACCCCAGTCAGGCAGGGAGGAGCCAGAGGAGAAGGAGTGCGAGTGAGGAGCTGGGAGCAAGAAGGCAAGGAGCTGAGAGTGAGAGAGTGTACTGCTGGAGGATTTAGGAGACAAGCATTATCAGACATCAGGAGGAAGATCCTGTGGTGAGGATAAAGAAGGTGTTTGGAGGAGGCCATGGGGAAGTAGCCCAGGGAGTTGTAGCTGTCATGCAGCTGTTACAGGAGGTACTATAGACAGCTGCAATCCACAGGGCCCTGGGCTGGAACCCGGAGTAGAGGGCGGGCCCGGTTTCCCCCAAACCTCCCAACTCCTGATCAGGCACAGGAGGAGTAGACCCAGACTGTGGGGAAGATCACTCAGGTGAGCAAATCTTCCAAATAAGCACAGGACCCACCAAGGTAGAGGAGGAACTTTGTCACAGCGTGAATCAGCCACTACTAGATGCAAGCGATTGTTGCAAAACAGTTCAAATTGATTCTAAAGGTTTTGACTGACTGGACTATCATTTTAAGTAGTCTCAATATACATTTGATGTTAGATTTTAGAAGTTTGCTGCAATAATCACACTTTTTCCTTCAAAATTAGGCATAATTATGAGATGACTGAGACTAGAAAAACAACAAATATCCAAAACACAAGACCTGGTAGTAGTGGGGGACTTTAACTACCCAGACAGCTGTTGAAAAAGTAATACAGCAAAATAAGAAGCTAGATTCTTAAAAGAACTTAGGCATGATTATGCTGAGTGACGACTTGCCTAAGTTTTAGGCTCCTAGAAAATTACTGGGATTCACAAAGCCTGAATTTGGTGCCAAGGCTCTCTTTACAACAAATGTGAGAAAGAGGCACCCTCAGAATGGGATTCACAAAAGCCAGCACACTAGGCCACTCCTCTCTCTCTGGTTCAATGATTCCTTCATTAGTTAGCCACAGAAGAACAGCTTCAACATTGGGGGAGAGAGAACAAACAAGCATGAGAATGACACTGTGGCCTGGTGATTAGAGCACTCACCTGGAAGGTGGGAGACCCCGGGGGCCAGTGACTCTAGTTCAGTGAATTTTTAAATTATTTATCCACAGTGGAACAGTGTTGGAAATAATTTCCCTAATAAATATACATAGCTTCCACACAAGTATTCCTTTATTTTTCCAACGATCAGTTGGTGTTGATCACATCCAAAAGACAAATACAAGCATATTAACACTTATAGTCTGTATCCCAGCAACACTATAAGTAATGGCCACCAACTACAACAGGATCAGGCTTGGGAGATATTCTCATGATGGTGCGACTCCAGAATGGTAAAGAAAAGCTTCAACAAAGAAACCTCTAAAACCTTGCCTTTGATACAGTGTAATATATGAGTGATGTCATTGCTGGTTATTGGATGTTAACTAAAGCCAGAGGAGGTAGTTTAGGGCTGAACCTTGTCCTCTAGCCTGGTTAAGACCAGATTAACAGTTGGGCCCCTCTCCAACAGTTTTGTCTTATTTGCCATATTTCTTCCTAACTACTGGACTAAGCATTTCTTTATAATAAATTAAGCAAACTTATAGAACCAATTTACTGTATGTGATACTCAAATAACCACTTTAATGTGTTTAATTATCTCAACCCAAACCTTAAATAAGATAATGCTGACATTTCAAGGATCACTACAGATTTAACACAAACACCCCTTCTTTCCCATGATCTCATTCTTTTTGGGTCTATTACTCATGCTAGCATCCAAACAATTTAAAACCGTAGTTCACCCAAGCCCAATGTAAGTCTATATACCTACAAATAGCTTCAACAGGAGAGACTGAGGGACCCCTACATCGGAATTGCCTGGTGGTTAGGCCACTCACCTGAGAGGTCACAGATCCCTGTTGATATCTCTTTTCCCCCTCAGATGGAAAGAGGTGGTGTCTCCCATATCCCAGGTGGAAACTCTGCCCACTGGGTTAAAAGTTATGAGGGAAGTCCTTCTCCCTATCCTGCCATTTTGTGCAAGCTTTTCTATAAGGGCCCAGTCTGATAGGTGAAGTCTAAACATGCTTACTGGATTGAGCCCTGTGGCTGAGTTAGGTGGAGGAATGCCTATCTTCTCCAGGTTTGTGCATCAGTCTGGGGCTTTGGAGTCTGGATGCCTGGCATGGGTGCTGAACTGCACATGCTCAGAAGAAGAAACATAGGTGCTTAGGGAATTTCTATTGCAAAAATTTAGGTGCTGAATGAATTTAGGGTTTGCAGGTAGCTGAGTGGGGATTTTCTGAATCCAATTGGGCTTGAATCCAGGATTTAAGCACCTAAGGTGGGAGTTAAAAACCTAAGTCCTTTTGTTAATCCAGCCCAAAATGACCAATATTTTCTTGGAATGTATTGGATACAATTTGTTTCAGAAGGAGAAGGAAACAATCAGAAGACAGCCATTTTAGACTTGATTCTGACCAACAGAGAGGAACTGGATGTGAATCAGAAGGTGGAAGGCAACCTGAATAAAAATGATCACGAAACAAGAAGGAGTGAGAGCAGCAGAATGTGGACAAAAAGTAGACTTTAACAAATTTAGAGAACTGGAAGGTAAGGTCCCATGAGAAGAAAATTTAAGGGAAGAACGAGAACTTCAAGAGAGCTGGAAATTTCTCGAAAAGGCAATATTAGAGGCCACAGGAGTCAGCTTTTTTTGGAACTAGTAGGTGCTTGCACCCCTCACCCCAGGCTCTGCCCTGACTCCGCCCCCTCCCTGCCCCATTGGATCCCTCCCCAAATCCCCACCCTCTCCCTGCCTCTTCCCCAAGCATGCTGCATTCCTCCTCCTCCTCCCTCTCTCCCAGACTTGCCTCATGAAACAACTGTTTCACAGAGCAAATGCTGGGAGGGAGGGGGGAGAAGCAGGATGTGGTGGCCTGTTCAGGGGAGGAGGCGGAGGTGGAGTGGAGGCAGAGGTAAGCTACGGTGGGTGGGGAGGGGAGTTGCTGGTATGTGCTCCGCACCCACCAATTTTTCCCACCAACCCCAGAGCACCCCCGGAGTCGGCGCCTATGTTAGAGGCACAACAGCAAACAATCCTGACATGAAGAAAAGATATGAAGAATAGTAAGATGCCAATATGGCCACATCAGGAGATTTTTGATGACCTGAAATTAAAAAAGGAATCATACAGAAAATGGAAACACAGACAAATTGCTAATGATAAGTGCAAAAGAACAGCACAAGCATTTAGGGATATAATCAGAAAGGCTAAGGCACAAAATGAGTTACATCCAGCAAGGGACATAGATACACTAAGCTCTATAGATACACTTGGAACAAGAGAAAGATGAAGGAAAGTGTAGGTCCTCTACTTAACAGGGAAGGAAAGCTAATAACTGAGGACATCAAGAAGGCTAAGATATTCAATGCCTATTTGCTTCAGTCTTCACTAAAAAGGTTAATTGCAACCAGATGCTTAACACAATTATTAATAATAAGGGGGAAAGAACACTAGCCTGAATAAGGAAAGAATGGGTTAAAGAATGTTTTGCTAAATTAGATATATTTCAGTTGGCAGGACCTGATGAAATTGACCCTCACATACTTAAAGATCTAGCTGAAACAATCTCAGAATGGTTAGTGATAATCTTCGAGAACTCCTGGAGGATGGGTGACATTGTAGAGGATAGAAGAAAGACAAACATAGTATCTTTAAAAAGGTGAACAAAGTGGATCCAGGGAATTATAGATAGTCTAACTTCCATACCTAGAAAGATACTGGAACAAATTATCTATTTGTAAGGATAATAGAGTGTTAAGTAATGGCCAACATGGATTTGTCAAGAACAAGTCATGCGAAACCAAGCAGATTTCCTTCTTTGACGGGGTTACTGGCAATTGATAGGGGGAAGCAGTAGATGTGATTTTAGTAAGGCCTTTGACACAGTCCTACAAGACATTTTCATAAGCAAACTAGGAAGATGTGGTCTAGATGAAATTACTATAACGTGAGTATGCAACTGGCTGAAAGATTGTACTTTAGTAGTTATCAGTGGTTTGCTATCAAACTGGGAGGGATTTGTCTAATGGGGATCTGCAAAGATCTGTTCTGGGTCCAGTACTATTCAATATTTTCATTAATGACTTAGATAATGACTGGATAGTAAGCTTATAAAATTTGCAGATGACACCAAACGTGGAGTGGCTAGAGGTTATAAATGGGTGATCCACTGTGACCCATGGAGACTGTGACAGGGCAGCCACCACTTCCTTGTGGCCAGAGGGTGCTGTGCAAGCACCTTGCCTCAGTTTACTGTCATCAACTCCTCAAATAAACACCACCAGGTCAGAGTCCTTAAAGCTTTTCCCTTTTGGGTTTAATTTATTTATATACAAATCACAACAACACTCAGTCCTGGGGCTTCTTTACCTCTCCCATAAGAGATCCCTCCTCTCTCCTGAGCCACTCCCTGATCTTCCCACCTGAAATCTTTCCCCACCAATGTCTCAAACTCAATGCTGTGACTTCTCCCCCTTTCCAGGAATTGATCCAAGCCTTCCAGTTTCACTCTGTTTCTCTCCTGCTACCTGGCTGTAATCTTTTGGTCTCTGAAGTCTCGGACTTTTGTGCAGCTTTCTGCAACTTCACTTTGCCATAACTTCTAGCTGTTTCCTGTCCCCTTTTGCTTTTTATAGGGACCATCTGTCCTCTATCAGATCCCACTAATCTGATCAGCCGGACCTGCAGAAGCAACAGGTAAACAAACCAGCCAGGCCTGCCAGGGGCTATCCCTAAACAAGTGGCATCCCAAGTTTGGGAAACACTGCTGTAGCCTATAGGGCTAGCCTGTTTGCTTGCCTATATATCTTTCTTATGGGTTTCTTATATTCTTATGGGTTTGTTTATTTGTTTTATTATCATAGAATCATAGGACTGGAAGGGACCTGGAAAGGTCATTTAGTCTAGTCCCCTCCACTCTTGGCAGGACTAAGTATTAGCTACATCATTCCTGACAGATGTTTGTCTAACCTGCTCTTAAAAATCTCCAATGATGGAGATTCCACAGCCTCCCTAGGCAATTTATTCCAGTGCTTAACACCCTGACAGTTAGGAAGTTTTTCCTAATGTCGAACTAAACCTCCCTTGCTGCAATTTAAGCCAAATGCTTCTTGTCCTATCCTCAGAGGTTAAGCAGAACAAATTTTCTCCCTCCTCCTTGTAACAACATTTTATGTACTTGAAAATTGTTATGTCCCCACTCAATCTTCTTTTACAAACAAAACAAACCCAATTTTTTCAATCTTCCCTCATAGTCATGTTTTCTAGACCTTTAATAATTTTTGTTGCTCTTTTCTGGACTTTCTCCAGTTTGTCCACATCTTTCCTGAAACATGACGCCCAGAACTGGACACAATACTCCAATTGAGGCCTAATCAGTGAGGAGTAGAGCGGAAGAATTACTTCTTGTGTCTTTCTTACAATGCTCTTGCTAATACATCTCAGAATGATGTTCACTTTTTTTGGCAGCAGTGTTACATTGTTGACTCATATTTAGCTTACTGTCCACTATGACCACGAGATAGGGTGACCAGACAGCAAGGGTGAAAAATCAGGACATAGGGTGAGGGGTAATAGGTACCTATATAAGACAAAGCCCCCGAAAATCGGGACTGTCCATGTAAAATCAGGATATGTGGCCCACTATGATCCCCCAGATCCCTTTCTGCAGTACTCCTTCCTAGGCAGTCATTTCCCATTTTGTATATGTGCAACTGATTGTTCCTTCCTAAATGGAATACTTTGCATTTGTCCATATTGAATTTCATCTTATTTACTTCAGACCGTTTCTCCAGTTTGTTCAGATCATTTTGAATTTTAATCCTATCCTCCAAAGCACATGCAACCCCTTCTAGCTTGGTATCGTCCACAAACTTTATAAGTGTACTCTCTATGCCATTATCTAAATCACTGATGAAGATATTGAACAGAACTAGACCCAGAACTGATCTGTGTGGGACCTCACTCATTATGCCCTTCCAGCCTGACTGATAGCTACTCTCTGGGAATGGTTTTCCAACCAGTTTTCACCCACCTTATAGTAACTCCAGCTAGGTTGCATTTCCCTAATTTGTTTATGAGAGGGTCATGCGAGATAGTATCAAAAGCTTTACTAAATCAAGATATATCACATCTACCGCTTCCCCCCATCCACAAGGCTTGTTACCCTGTCAAAGGTGGTTTGACACTGTTTGCTATCAGGCTGGTTTGACACGATTTGTTCTTAACAAAATCCATGCTGTTACTTATCATCTTATTATCTTCTAGAAATTTTCAGATAGATTGCTTAATTATTTTCTCCATTTCTTTCCAAGAACAGAAGTTAAGCTCACTGGTCTGTAATTCCCTGAGTTGTCCTTATTTCCCTTTTTATAGGTTGGCACCATATTTGCCCTTTTCCAGTCATCTGGAATCTCTCCCATCTTCCTTGACTTTTCGAAGGCAATGGCTAATGGCTCAGATATCTCCCCAGTCAGCTCCTTGAATATTCTAGGAGGCATTTCATCAGGCCCTGGTGACTTGAAGACATCTAACTTGTTTAAGTAATTTTTAATTTGTTGTTTTCCTATTTTAACCTCTGATCTTACCTCATTTTCACTGACATTCACTATGTTAGATGTCCAATCACCACCAACCTTCTTGGTGAAAATTGAAACAAAGAAGTCATTAAGCACCTCTGCCATTTCCACATTTTCGGTTATTATTTCCCACTCCCGCTCATTGAGTAATGGGCCACCCTGTCCTTGGTCTTTCTCTTGCTTCTAATGTATTTGTAGAATGTTTTTTGTTACCCTTTATGTCTCTAGCTAGTTTGATCTTGTTTTGTGCCTTGGCCTTTCTAATTTTCTCCCTACATACTTGAGTTATTTGTTGATATACATGCGTTGTAATTTGACCCAGTTTCCACTTTTTGTAGGGCTCTTTTTTGATTTTTAGATCATTGAAGATCTCCTGCTTAATTCAGGGTGGTCTGTTGCCATACTTCCTATCTTTCCTGCACAGCTGGATAGTTTGCTCTTGTCCCCTTAATAATGTTTCCTTGGAAAACTGCCAACTGTCTTCAATTGTTTTTCCCCTTAGACTTGCTTCCCATGGCATCTTATCTAACAATACCCTGAGTTTGCTAAAGTTTGCCTTATTGAAATCCATTATTTTGCTGTTCTCCCTCCTACCATTCTTTAGAATCATGAACTCTACCATTTCATGATCACTTTCACCCAAGCTGCCTTCCACTTTCAAATTCTCAACCAGTTGCTCCCTATTTCTCAAAATCAAATCTAGAACAGCCTCTCCCCTAATAGTTGTCCCCACCTTCTGAAATAAAAAATTGTCTCCAATACATTCCAAGAACTTGCTGGATATTCTCTGCCCTGCTATGTTGTGTTCCCAACAGATGTATGAGTAGTTGAAGACCTCCATCACCACCAAGTCCTGCGCATGAGGGATATACTAACTTTGGTGGTTGTATACTGACATAAATTGTGTCAAACAAAGATTGTATTGTAGACATGACCTTAGAGAAATCTAGTGCAGTGTTCCTATCTGCAGTTTAACTGTTAAAGTAGAGACAAAGCCTGAGAGTCCATTAGGAACTATTTAGTGGAAAAATATACCTCCCCTGCACAGTGTGTACTTCTCTAGCTAGCTGTGCTTATTTTTTTAACATTCTGAAAGTGGGAAGGTGCAGGCACAGATGGAAGAATGCTTCACAGAAGAAAGGGGTTCTGCAAAGTGCTGATCGAGCACTCTCATCCCAAGGACTTCAGCGAGTGCTCAGCACCCATCTGGATCGACCCCTTTGTAAAGTTGTTCATGATTAATATGTGTTATGACTATCTATTAAATGTTACAAAAGGTTAATAACACCCAGCCATATCACTCATTTATTAAAAGAAACTATTCGCTCACAGGCTGAACAGAGGCGAGAGAGCAGCTCAACTGCAGTCTTACATTGATGACACTTCTAAAAACTGTCCAAGCATGTGTCCAAGAATCTGTCAGAATAAGAGTTTAATAAATGAGAAAGTAAAAGACAGGTAACTTTTGCAATACACAAAAGTTATGCACTTGCATACACATACTTCATTTAATCCCTTCTTTCTAATAGGTAAATTATGTAGAAAGAAAGTTGGTTCACCATTTTTGCACTAGATTGTCTGGAAAAGAAATCTGCTAAGCTAGGTATTACCATATGTGCTGGAACTAGGGGTGCTGCGGCACCCCCTGGCTTGAAGTGGTTTCCATCATATATAGGGTTTAGAGCAGTGGTTCTCAAAGCCAGTCAGCTGCTTGTTCAGGGAAAGCAGTGCGGGCCGAGGGATATGCTGACTGCCCTTCCCGCAGCCCCCATTGGCCTGCAGCTGCGAACCGTGGCCAGTGGGAGCAGTGATCGGCCAAACCTGGGAACACGGTAGGTAAACAAAACGTCCCAGCCCGCCAGGGGATTTCCCTGAACAAGCGGCAGACTGGCTTTAAGAACCACTGGTTTAGAGTTTGGGATGACTCTCAGCATCCCCACTATTCAAATTGTTCCAGCACCAATGAGTAATACTGCTGCTGTGCCAGCCTGGAATCTGATATTATTTAACACCACTTTGGCATCAGTGAAACTCCATTGCCTTCAGTGTTGTTACCCTGATTTACACTAGTGTGAGTGAGGCACTGTATGAACAATAGGAGATATCATCACATCACTTACATTCGTGTATGTAACCAGGAGTTCTTTGTGGTTGACATTTTTCAAACAGGAAGGAGAATTAGTTCATATGTTTCAAAAATATTTTCCTAGATTTAGATAGGTGCTCTGATTTTCAAGGGTGCTGAATGCCCACAGTTCCGTTATATTTAAGGACTTGAATTTGGAAATGTTGGCATTAACCTTTTTTTTGTTTTGGAGATTATAAAGCACTAGGGGTTGGTTACCAAAGCTGACATTATGTTGGCTTAACATTCTTAATGCTATAATATTGCACTTCACTGTGGAATGAACTGTTTGATGATTGTTCCATTTTAACTATGTGATTGTTCCATAGAAGTTTACAGTAAAGGATATGATAGTACCCATATTTGTAATTATTTTTATTTCTTAGTTGGTTATTTTTATTCTTTAATAATCACTTGTTCCACATCATAATTAATTGATAAGGTGTCTGATGGGTAACTCTCTACTACAGAGTACCTCTTAAACACACAGGCCCTGATCCTGTCCTGCATCTTGTGCAGTGAATTTCACCTGTACTAAGAAGGTTGAAAATACTACTGTTCTGATTTGTTTCACACTTTGCACAGGTGTAATTGACCACACAAAGTACAAGGCAGTGGAGAATCAGAAGCTATATGCCTAGGATTCTCTTTCTCTAGGCATAGAAGCCAAAGCCAGACCAATTCTTGGGACCCTTTGTGCACACATGTAGAGGTACCCCGTGGGACTCCAGGTAAAAAACAAAATAAATAATGCCTAGCTCTTATACAGCACTTTCATCCATAGATTTCAAAGCTGTTTACAAAGGACGTCAGCAGCATGAATACTGTAAATATTCAGAATGTAGGCATTTGTGTGAAGAAAATGTTATGCCAAATTTGAGAGTATTGGTATGTAAATAGTTAAAAAAAACCAGCTTTCTAGATTCTGTTCCGCACATAGAATGTTAAAATATACTATGCAGGATTCCGGGAGTGATTCCAAAGTTAAGACTGCACTCATTTTTTCAACTGCACTGGATTTTAGTGAGAACAAATATACCTCATTAATGAAATTACACTTCTAGAAACTTAGAAGCAAGTGTATTCATTAGCCTAGGAGCTAAAAGAAATAAAAAAATTTTTTTAAAGAATCATCAACACCTGGAAAGTCCCCCGCCTCTCTACACTTCTGAAAATCCCTATTGAGTGCCAGCCCTTCTGGGAGTTCTCAACTCAGAGGGCACTGAGAGGACTTTGGCATGATTAACCCAGGGTCTCTCTCAATGATGACAAAACACGATTTTGAAACACCCCTTAACTCCTACTGGGATAGAGTTTAACAGCTTTAAAATCTCTTAACTGGCCATGTTGTAACCTAGGGAGAAGCATAGACTCTAACACAATCAACCACCACCATTTTTAAAGGCTTTAAACTATGTCTACACTAGAGGTATATTGATACAGCAATTGGGAGGTATGATTGCAGCATATGATGACATACCTGAGCTAGTTTTGATCTAGCTACCTCTAGTAACAAAAGACTAAAGGTTAAAAAAGGTTAATTGTGACCAAATGCTTAACATAATTAATATTAACAACAAATGGGAAGGAACACAAACCTGACTAGGGAAAGAACAGTTTAAAGAATATTTAGATATGCTAGAGGTATTTGAGTCATCAGAGCCTGATGAAATTGACCCAAGGGTACTTACGGAAATAGCTAAAGCAATATCAGAACTGCAATTATTTTTAAGTACACCTGGAGGATGGTATTTTGTCTCCGTGGTATTTTGGCTCCAATTTCTAAAAGTTGGTATTGCCTGCATGCTGTTTGTGACCTCTTCTGTTTAAGGACTGGTATATAGAGTGTAAACAAACTAGTTTCACAAAGAAAAGACCCCGATACCGCAATTTCTACTCCAACTGGAAACCATCCTGCAAAACCTTGACATCTTCTATCACTCAGTAGAGAAGCGACAATATACTGAATCCTATTTGGAGAACAGACATGCCACTTGCATCCACACAACCTTTGGAAAATCACTGCATTTCCGGCCTGTGTCTCAGTTTCTCCACCTGTGAAAGTGGAAACCTGGGAAAGGGTCACAGCTTGTTTGAGACATGGACAAAGTGCTGTTCTTTCCTCTTCTCTGCATTATTTCCAGTAACATTTTATTGTGATTTCCATTGCTCATTCCTGGTCATGGTAAATTAAACATGTTATTGAGAAAATCTGAAAAAATGTAGCCAATTGCATTGTTTTAACAGTTGGCTTTGAGAACAAGAATATATTCAGAAATAAATAGCTATAGTATGTGCAAAGTAATCACTACAGCTATGGTTCAGGACAGGCCTGCAGTCTAAAAATCCAAATACTACTCATTAAAGCCTGGCCTTGTCATGACATTACATGGTCCACAAGGTGTCACCTTGTGCCATCCTAGCACATACTGCATAATACGAATTAAGCAATGTAATGGAATAAAACGGCTGAATTCCAAAGTTTGGGATACTTTCTATTGGAAGAGAAAGTATCCTATTCATGCAAATGGCTCCTATTTATGAAAGGCTTAAGCCCAGTGTAAGGTAGATTTCTAGTGTAGGTTACATGGAAAATTATGCAATATAGTTCTCCCTTCTAACGTGAACAAACTCTGTATTCATCAACAGGTTTCTTGGCACACAGAGTGCTATTCAGTAAGCACACTGGGGAGGAAAGAGGCAAGCCAAAGCAGAAGTGAAGAATGAGGGGGAATAGGCACTAGCACAAATGAGCCAAGAATGCTGATTTATGAAGGAAAGATGTAGATCATTTAAGAAAAAAAGAAGCTGCCCAAGTTAAAGCTGTCTCTGAGGCACATAACCCAAGCTGACACTGCCTTGGCAGTAGGATAGAAAGAAAGTATATGCAAAGATTAATTGTTCCTGAGCAACTTCTCTGGTACATTGGTGAGCACACAAACAACCTTTCTTATAACAACAGAGATGCAAGTTCTTATAAATTTTTTGCTATTTTTCTGCTTCTGAACAAACATAATCAATATACTGTGGCCCCTGCAAGGTGAATTTCAATTTCTATATATGCTTGTGTTTCTACCTTTCCCCACCATCCAAAGGCATTTTTATTTATGGAATGCGGATTTCTGCTCCACACACCTGAAGTTTCATTAGTGTGTAAAGCATCTGGTAGTGTTTAATGACCTTCTGCAGCACCACTCCCAGCCTATGGAAGTTGATTTTCCTCATATCACTTTATTGTCTCACTGTTCACTTGTCGTACCCCATCTGTCTCTCTACATCCATCTGTTGTCCCTTGCTTTATACTTAGATTCTAAGCTTTTTTGTGCAAGGACAAACTTCTTGTTCTGTGTTTGCACAGTGCATACCATAATGGGTTCCTGGTCCGTGACTGGGGCTGATAGGAGCTATGGCTATACAGATAATTACTTCTATTAACAATCATACTACTACTACGAGAACATGGCCATCTTCTCCAGTGACATGACACCATCAGCAGCAGGACATGGAAACAGCACATATGGAGATGGTTTGGAATCTGGCTACCAGAGAGATTGTCTCTCTCCCCATGACAGTGTCATAGCCGAGATCAGCAGAGGTGCTTAAGCTGCAGTCTCCTCAATATAGATGAAAAAGGGCTGCTGACAGGGTGCCCTCGGTGTGATGTCCTCAGTTTTGGAACCTGTTCCTGCCCTCAGTCCATCAGTGCCTGGATTTGCTAACTTTCTGAGCATGCTGCAATGCCCTTCTTCCCTCTCTTTATCAGGCTAAGGGTTGTAGTGGGTATATTATTGGGTAGTCCATTTGTTTCATGTAGTGTGTTTTAACCTATGCGGTAGGTGGACAGAGCAGAGGATGGGCACTATTGATGTTCTCTTACATCATTAAAAGGAGATCTCCTTAGATCACATTTGAAAATTCCACATCGATCTTAACATTCCTCCTGCCCATTTTTGGTGCTTTGGATACACCATTACAGACTCTCCACTGGCTGTATCTTTAGGAAATCCACCCCTGTGCAGACAGCCAGCACAGGTCTTGTGAACCGTCTCACTTAAATTTCTGCTGACCCTTGACACAGGGGTGAATTTCATCTTTCTGGCTTCTATTTTATACCAGGACTTCTCTGGCCCTCCATAAAGCCCATACGAATTGAAGCTCTATCCCTTTGCAGGACCCATCTTTCACCTCAGATCTCCTGAGTGTTTAGCTAAATAACTGCTTCTGGCATATGGCTCTCTGTCATGGCACCAGCATTCAGAGACCTCAAGAGCATATATCCACTATCAAGATGATAAAGAGGAGAGTCCATAACCATGTGTCGCACTGTTTGTTTTGGATCTCCACAACGTCAGGATGGGAGTTCAAGTAGCCCCAATGGTATAAGAAGTAAGTTAAACTGTCAAGGACAACGATGTATCCTGTTGTAATGAAGAAGGATCTTTTGACTCACTTCTGAGGGACATGAGAGAGCTGATCTTGAGAGATTAAGGGACACAGATCTAAGCTGTCTATTTGTCAAGAAATGCACCATTGATCCAAAATATAGTCTTGCACCACCTGTTGCTGCTGTTCTTTAGAAAGGTTGTGTCTGAGCTACTGTTTGAGAGGTGCAACTAGTTCAGAAAAGGGCTGTCTTGACTTTAGCTGGCGTTTTTGATGTGGCTTTGAGATTAAATTGTGAAATAAGTTGTCCTGAAAGTTGGCTATGTGAAGTAATATGGTCAAGACCCTGCCTTCACACCTAATCATTGGAGGAGCAATGTTGGGACTGAAAGGCTGGAGACTGGAGTTGTTCAGGTGACATCAGTGATAAAACAAAGGGCAGAATGTCACATTGCAAATCTTCTCTGACTTGTATTAATGGAGAACCTCCCACCACAACCAGAGAAACAGAGCAATACATTCCATCTTGTTTATTGGTTATTGAAAAACTGATTTCTAAAAAAGAAGCATAATAGCTCATGGCCCAGATATACCAACACAGGATTTAACTGGTGTCATTTTATTGGTTGTCTTGAGTTGAAATTATTTCTCTATTCATCTATATCTTACTAAAGCTAAATTTGTACATTATGGATGGAGATTTAGGGGGATGTTCATTGCCTGGCCACCAATTCAACATTATCATTTCATGTATAGAGTATGTGGGTTTGTCTTATAGTCTTTTTCCATGGCTGCCCTGTAAAATCATAATATATCAAAAGCAATTTAACACGGCATAATGGAGGAAATGTAGCTCTACTGTCTTAGTATTTATTTCTAATAAAATTCTAATAGATTTTTGGTTGACGACACAGAAGAAGACGTTTATGTCCTAAATATTTTTTTTAACTGGAACAGCACAATGAAGCAGGAAGTTAAAATACTGGATTATAAAATAATTCACTCTTTACTTGTGTACAGCAAAGTACCCTGATAAAGAAACCTGACTTGCCTTTGACACTTAACTAATGTCTCAGCGTGAGACAGCACTTGGCAGGCTGGAGACAGTTAAGCTAGTTAGTCTTTTCCTCGCTAGAGAATGATTTGTTTCTTATTTGACCGATCAGCTTCCTTCTCTTCCGTCCCCCCCATAAAGATTATAGGATTTATGAAAAGGAAAGGAAAAACAACAATAATTTTTGTTTTGATGTTTAATAAAAAGAAGATTAAAAAGACTCCCTGGTTGACAGAATCTAACTACTTAAGCTTCTATGTGATGAAAAGTGAACACCTGTTTAAGATTAATTTCATATCGTTGTCACCTATAAATGAATGTAAAGCGCACAACAATTTGTTTTAACATTCTGCAAAGCAATGAAGCTCATTTTAACAAATATCTGTATAAATAACATATTTACTGCTCTGATCCTGTGCTTTAGCTATAAAACAATTGATCCTGGAGTAAAGCTGGAATAACAGAATTAATTCTCTTTTGCATAGAAAAGTGAAACAGGATTGTAAACTATTTATCTAAGTATATCTGATATACGTATATAATTTACTTTGCACATATAGAGTCTGATCCAATTCCCATTGAAATTAATAGGAGTATACCACTCAATGGGCCTTAGAGTGGGCCCATATTGCTTTGCAACCCAACATCTCTAAGGCCTAGATTTTGAAAAGGTATTGAGGCATTGAAATGTCTAACTGATTTAGGAGCCTAAGTCTAATTTTCATGAAGAATTTAAGCACTTAGGGATCCCCCAGGGATGTCTTAGGAATTTACGCACTTAGGCTCATAAATCAGTTAGATATTGCAATGCTGAGCATAAAAATGCCTAAATACCTTTAAAAATTGGATCATAAGTGCTTTACAAATTTTCATGAAATAAGCCTCACAACACCTCTCTGAAGTATAATTCTCCTCTTTGATTCCCAGAGGTAGGAATAGGAATCAGATCTTCTGATTCCCAGGTCCATCCTTTCACTAGACAGTTCATCCCCTTGACACAAAGAAGGAACAGAAGTGCCTGGTATAATTGTAATTGTTCTACAAGAATCTTATGGGTGAATTTGCCACTCAAAAGATGAAGTGACTAATAGAACACATTGTGCTGATCTTATTATTGTCATGCATATCCTCGCTCTCAACTTTTTATAGCTGTTTCTGACTCCCTCTTCTTGTGCCAGATCAAACTTGGAGTGTATAGTCTTTGGGCAGGGCCCTCTGCTCTCCTTGTTTTTGTGAGATATTCAACACATTTTGAGCACTTGAAAGATAATTAAACATAAAAATAATATGACCTGGAAGGATTGCGTTAAGTGCTATTAAAGCTTCTGACACATCTGTGTCAGCAGATTTCAGTCCTGACCTATAGCAATCTATGGAGCATCTCAGGAGAGGAGTTGAATTTGTATTTGTGATGAATAATGGGTACCTCTCTGGAATGAAATTGCTCAAAGCATTACTTAGGGCTTGTCCACATTGTGCACGGTGTGGACCATGGAAATGTGAATAGCAGTGCACACAAGAGTGCTGCGCTGTAACTCCCCAGTGTGGACTCTGTGGGCGCAAACTGAAAAGTTCCTAGTTTACATAGTTCTTTTCAAACAGGACAACACTGATGAAAACTGGGAACTTTTAGTTCTTACCCACAGCTTCCACATGGGGGATCTACAGTGCAACATTTTGATGCACACTATTTCCACACCCTTTGTCCAAACTGCAGAGGACCGTAGACATAGCCTTAATTAGATTGGGGTTTCAAAGGAAATGTAATGGAATTGCAGTGCCTAAACTCCTTAGGCTCCTTTTGAACATTTCAGTGGTTTTTTTATTATTGTTGTGCCTGATCCAAAGCCAAGAAGAAAACAATGGGAATCTTTTCATTAACTTCAGTGGGTGTGGGTTGAGACTCATTTTATGTGGTCTCTAAAGCTCCCCCAAAATACAGTAATTAAACAAACAGCCCTGATATTCAAGTTTTAGCCTTCCCATGTCTAGAGACTGCCAATCATGGTAAATTTTAGCAAATTAGTTGGTATGAGTTGGGGTTGGTTTTTTTGTTGGTGGAGAAATGCCCATTGGGTACAGGAATGAGACAACTAAAGACAATTTTATTGTGACTCGCTCAGAATTTGAACTCTTTAAAAGTTTGATTTCCCCCTGAAACATAGAATATATCAAAGAAGCTGGGACAGAACACTGGAGAAGATGGACCAATAGTCTTCTCAGGTATGGACACTGCTCTGTTCCTATGAACAGATTCTTTGATTATTTCCATCCATTTGGTGGGAACAACAGAATTAATAAGTTACCCAGGACTTTGTTATTTAAGCTGTCTAGAAGGCTGGTTCTTTAATACCAATCACAGTTCTCTGGTTTTATCTGTGTAGAATAATAGGGATATATGGAGAGTGACTAGTTAAATAATTACAAGTATAGTTTCAAAAGATACGCTGAAGGCGTTTTTTAACACCTAAAGGAAGTAATTGGAATTGCTGGGCTTTCCCTGGTGCATTCACTCATCTTCAGTCAGTGCAATGAAACATGGAAGGTATAACTCTCATGCATTTTTCTCCAGGGGCCTCACTATTTTAATCTTAGAAATATCAATGGAAAGGGAATATCCTAGCAAAGGATCAGACTTAATTACACACCTGTTGGAGGTGTCAAGGAAAAAAACTGCCACCTGTCCTCTACTGAAACAGGAAAATGTCTGGTGTAGCTCATTAATTTGTCAGTGTAGAATTGTTCTCTTTGCAAGACAAAACAACCCCTCCCGCATAACTTCTACAAACAAAACACAACTACTGTGTGAGCCATTGGTCCACTCCACAGATGAATGGGCAGGAAGAAAATGGACAGGGACCAGGAGCAGACAGAGCTATGTCTCCACTGCCACCCAGCCCAGGAAGAGATGATTTGATGTAAAGAGGGAAATCAACTTCCTTCCGGTGCAATAGAGATGCTCTGGAGCCACTCCTGGGGTAGCACATCACCCTTTACACAGGGCTTAGTCTAAGAACAGAATTTAGCCCATAATTGATCAGTAACATTTTTTTTCATTTGCCATTTAAAATCAGATCAATGTATTCTAAAATGTTAAGAAAATTAAGTAAAGCAATAAATATATCTTAGAGTTCTGGTGCCCTCAAAAATCATTTAAATTTTATAGGGATGCCACCAGGCCTCCTTGTTCTATTTAGAATTGTTTAAATTGCTTTATCTATAAACCTACATGAGTGTTCTGAGGCTGCCAGATTTGTAACAGAGGGTGTCTCAGGAATCGTAGAACGATATAACAATCTAATTAAGTGCTCTATAATTAGTTTACTGTGTAGATTTTTTTATTATGACATTGAAGTTGTCAGTAAGGGTCTAAACTAGAACACTGAGTTATTTTCTTGTTTAGGAAAGAAAGCATGGGGCACTTTCAGTATCACCAGCCCAAAACATTCAAAATTCATGTGTCCATCATCCAAAAATCATGAGATTTAAAAAAAAAATTATTGCGTTTTCCTTGCTGTTTGGTTTTTGAGACTTTAGGGTGCGCTTGCTTCACATGTTCAATATTTTCTCTGCAACCATGAGGACTAAACTTACTTCTTCTATGAAAGCTGAGATCATCATGAGTCCAGTAGCTGGGGCTTTAAAAAAACAGCACAGATATGATAAGGCTAACAATAAAATCAAGACAATTAGCAACACATAACATACTTTGTTTTATTCTTTCACTAGCAGTAAGTGAGAAGCAGAATCATATTAAACATGCTGTGAGTCCTGTGTTAAATGCTAAGGCTGTGCTCTTTGTTTCCAAGCCACACCCAGAAGCAACCCCCAGATTTGCATTCCTGAGCCTCTGGTCTCACATCAAAATTTGTCCTCACAAAAACCAGTCCTCTTTCATGAGCTCCATTCATCATGATTCAATTATTACTATGCTAAGGTTGTTAGTTAAAGTAGATCTCCATACGTGGCTCACAAACTACACCTTAGCAGCAGCCAAAGTATCTGGATTTATCTAGGGGCAGGACAGGTGGGAGGCAGCTCTCCTTGTCTAGGTTAGATGGCTGGCTATCACATACCCAGATGCAACAGGAAATGGTATTTGTCATTTGTCACTCTTCCATTAGCATTATGTTGGGGATACTCGGCAGCTAAGAACATTCAGATTCTACAATGAAGGGTATTCTATGAAGACATAGAATACTCTAAAGAATCTTTCAGATGAAACAAAATCAAGGATCTGACCACTTGTGAATCTATTAGAGATCCTGTGACATGAGACTTTAACTCTTGTTTCCGGGACAAATAACAGCTTGTGTTATTACAGCCTAACTCAGTGGTTCTCAAACTTTTGTACTTGTACTTTTGTACTTTTGCAAGCCTCTAAGTGTGACTGCCCCTAATTAATTCAAAACACTTTTTAATATATTTAACACCATTATAAATGCTGGTGACAAAGTTGGTTTGGGGAGGAAGCTGACGGCTCGTGACTCCCCAGAAAATAACCTCACGGCCCCTTGAGGGGTTCCAACCCCCAGTTTGAGAACCTCTGTCCTAACTTAAAGTACCCCTGTAATTTCAATTAGATAAGGTACTGCACACTTCACATTCTAAACTGCAGTGTAGCATTGTTGTGTACTGCTATAAGATTACTGTGTTTCACCACAATGGTGGCCACATTGCAATAGTGAAGGTGAGTGTGTGAAAATAGGTGTGTGTGAGCTCTTGTGCATGTCTGGAGAAATTTCTGACATTTCTTCCTTAGGGACTTCATACAAGTTAAAAAACCTACTATGTGGTCACTTGTTGCAATCATCCAGCATCACCCCCTCACAAAATGGAGAAAAGTCTCCTCT
This sequence comes from Chelonoidis abingdonii, assembly GCF_003597395.2. Classification (NCBI taxonomy): domain Eukaryota; kingdom Metazoa; phylum Chordata; order Testudines; family Testudinidae; genus Chelonoidis; species Chelonoidis abingdonii. The sequence goes on from NC_133771.1 coordinate 72,915,694, forward strand.
CCATAAAATGTTCTTCAAAGGAGCAGCACCAACCGTAGCTAGAACTTCTGGGAACAGTGCTGATAATTTGGATGGATGTTTTAAAAATGCACTGCACGCAGCACTATTTTGCATGTTGGGCTATTAAACTGTGTGATGCACTTTCAAATATCCCTTTAGATTTGTAGATCTATTCCCTGAGCATGCAGCTCTAGCCTTCCTTTTGAAGTGAGATAGTATCATCTCACAAGAGCTTCTTTTTACATTTCTCTTTTGGAAAGAATTGATTCTTTTCAAATATTTTGCTCACTGGACTCTCCTGCCCCTTCCTGACGCAGGCATCGTCTTTCCTGGAGGCAGCATTCCCTGCCCATGGCTGACAGAAAGTGCTGATTTTGGCAGGAAGTTCTTTTGCTTTTATTTTTTGTTTTTTCTCTTTATCTTCCTCATTTTTGACTCCAGCCTCTGGCCTTCTTTTCTCCCCCATTTTCTGCAACTATTTTATTCACTTTTGGCTTTTCTTCTACTTATAGAAGAAGACTGTTCCCCATTACATTTCCCATTTCTCCTGTTCTACATCTTGTCCTGTTGTTCGTCTTCCTCTACCAATTGTTTGTCCCTTCCTTTGACCTGTTGAGAAGGGATCTCCCTGCAATCAGTACACTGGTTTTCTGCATTTCCTGCTGGCTGCCATGCCGTGGCTTTCTCTAGCACCACTCTTACGTGTTTCCTGCCTGCAGTAACCTGAGATGAGAAATACCTATTAGATGTGCTTTATATGGATAATTGGCTAAGAAAGGCTGAGGGCTACCTACAAGGAGTATGTCTATACAGGCTAGATACAAGCAGGCCAGAACCTTCTTATCTACTGCTTCCCCTCCCGTCACAGTAGTGTGGGTTTTGGTGGCAACTTTTCTTCAACCTGACATTGGCAGAGCCTTTTTCTTTCCTTTCAGGAATCATGAAGGGTATGACAGCCTTGTTCCTCCAGCAATCATGGTGATGCCATAAGGTAGAGTTCTGGAAAAGGTGGTGTCATCATCTTGTTGTCTAGTTGGAGAAGAGGAAGATTGGGCTATCCCGAGCTTTGCAGAGCCTGTGCAGATGATAGGGTCCTCAAAGGCACGAGACTTTTCACTTCCACTTGCTTTTCCTATATTTAATGGTGGTCCTGTTCAAACAGCAGTACCATAGCCAACATGGATTTTACGGGAGCTAAGTCATAAATGTTAACTGATATGATAAATAATAGCTTGTATTTGGAAAATTTAAACTTACTGCATGTCTAAATGCAATATCAGGTCATGTTTCCTTGCTCTTCCGCTATTTCTACATGTCAGACAATGTATAGGAGATTACCAATGAAAAATAGAAAATAAATGGTACAAAAATAAAAGCAAATGGAAATGCTTTTAAACACTCGAAGGGAATGAAGTGATATCTTCAGCAGTGTTCTGTGAAACACAGGCTTTAAAATGATTATGTAGGAAAGGAGGGGAGGGTTTTCAGGCCGCATTGACTAAATTGGATACCGTGTAAGTCCAGCACTGACTTTGGAGATCTGCTTGCTAAAGTGATTCTGTGCCCAATATGAGCAGCACTACAGTCCCTGGATCCATGTGGGTTGATCTAATATGGTGCTGAGGACTTGTCACCATAGAACCTGTGCTTTGCATAAGTGGCAATGAAGTGCTTGATCCATGTGTGTTGGGTGAACCTGGTATCATGGATCCAGCATCATTGACTCTGGGGCCCTACTTGCACAGTGGCTTTATGTGTGGGATTGGGACAGTGAGATCCCCAATTCTGGGATTTCCTAAACTCCATTGTTAGGATATAGATATTCAGGCCTTTAAGAATTTAGGTGTATTCTTATCACTTAGCTAGTTATAGAGGTATAAAAGAAAGACTCAAAATCACTGTCTGTCTGTGTAAGGGCCTTCTCTTACCGTGACAATCTGAGGCCTGGTTCTTAGGCTAAGGCCTTCTGCTAAGCAGCAGAGGCAACCATAAATTGGGAAGTGTATGATCATGTCCTCACATTCTGAACTAGTCACATTGAAATAAGGTGCTATTGGGCTGTTAAGAATACAATCCTGTCCTGATATTCCTATCACCTCCAGAGAAAGGGAAGAGCCTAGAAGATGTAAAAGGAAATTTAGTTTGATAGCACCCTGTCTGGCAAGAACTCACTTCTCAATAACTGGGATATGAAATCCTCATTTCTGTATTGTTCTATCACTGTACTCTCCACTTCCCTATTGTTTGTCTGTATAATCTCTGTCTGGTTCTGTGATTGTTTCTGTCTGCTGTATAATTAATTTTGTTGGGTGTAAACCAATTAAGGTGGTAGGATATAATTGGTTAAATAACCATGTTACACTATGTTAGGATAGTTAAATTTCAGTAAAATGATTGGTTAAGGTATAGCTAAGCAGAACTTAAGTTTTACTATATAGTCTGCAGTCAATCAGGAAGTAAGGGGGGAATGGGAACAGGGACTGGGAGTGGGGGAATGGGGATCATGTTTTGCTAAGGGAGGGGAATGGGAACAGGTACAGGGACACAGGCAAGACTCTGTGGTGTCAGAGCTGGGAAGGGGGACGCTAAGGAAGGAAACTGGAATCATGCTTGCTGGAAGTTCACCCCAATAAACATCGAATTGTTTGCACCTTTGGACTTCGGGTTTTGTTGCTCTCTGTTCATGCGAGAAGGACCAGGGAAGTGAGAGGGTGAAGGAATAAGCTCCCTAACATCTATCCCAGAGTCTGAGACATCTCATGCTTTGTCTTTGTCCTCTTTGAATCCGAAGCAGCAGTCAGGCTTGGCTTGAGAGGGCCCCAGTCAACTCCAACTTCAGAACTGCCCATCCCGCAGGTAATAGGCAGTCTGCACCAGGTCCCTGAGAATTGTTTTGAATATTTTTATCCTCACCCAAATCTGGGCCCTTGGATAGGAATGCCTGTCTAATGATAAAAAGATTGGTGGGCTAGATTTCTTGCAGTTTATGGTTATGGCTTGATCACACTGCAGCTAAGAATTGCCAGCTATCAAGCAATATGTCTTCTTTTTATCGTACAAACTATTGTCCTTCTTTGTCAGCTTCCTGAGGGATGGAATAATGTTGGTGTAAAGTCCCACTTGGTTCAGCTGACCAGAAATATTCCAGAGGCACCCTTCCCTATGCCTCTGAGAACTGCTCATCAGGTGCATCGAGCTAATAGCAGGAAAGTCGATGGGACAGTCTTGAAAGACACCTATATTCATGTCTTGATCTGCTGGTTTCATTCAGCAACACCCTGGTTTGAGCAGAGAAAGGCCTATCCTGATAAAACTATATCTTGCCCTTTAGCCTTTGTATAGCACCAAGTGTTTGCCCCAAATACCTAGCTGTGTTTCTCAAATGAAAGATCATCCATGTCAATACCTGTAGAAGATGGTGCACCTAATTCCAGTCTTTGGAGCTTTGCATAAGCAAAGGTGGATAATCGTTTAAGACCTGATAGTCTCCAGAGTTGCAAAAGTTTTCCAGCCAGAAGACACGTTTCTCACCAGTGTGTTCCAGTGATGTACGAATCTACCACCCCATCTCAATACGATGGACACCTGAGCCAGGATGTTGCAGGACATTCTTGCTTTGCAGCACAATATATGGAAGTTTTGTTTTATATCTCCAGCAAGCACAGCAAAAACCCATAGCCCCATATATAAACTGTAGGCAAACAATGATATGATTAATCCTTGACAATGTATCAGCTATGATTAAAGCTCTTTCCTCCCCAAAACCTTCAGTTCTAGATAGTTTCCATGAGCTGATGCTTTAAAACTATGAAACCTCCTCAAGAGAACAAAGACCTCCTCCTAGGGTGACCAGACAGCAAACGTGAAAAATCAAGACTGGGCTGGGGGGTAATAGGAGCCTATATAAGAAAAAGACCAAAAAATCAGGACTATCCCTATAAAATCAGGACATCTGGTCACCCTACCTTCTCCCCAGACTTGATACATTTTCTTAGAACTCTCTTATATTATACTTAAGTATTAATTTAAGCAGTATTTCATTGAACAGGATCTGCTCATTTGTACCAGTCTCTGAGTTTTTGTATTTTGTAATTTATATGAGCTTAATCAAATCTATTATCCCTGACAACAATGCAAGTGTTCTGAATGCTAAGTGATTTTTTTTGGAGAGGAACATAATTAATTTTCCAGCCCTGTCTGAAAATGCTTAGTGGTCAGTTCTGTCATTGAGATTTATTAAGAATATGTAAATCTGGCATTATGAGAAGCAATTAAAAATAAAATTGCTGTAACTGTAACTTTTCCTAATACCTGTATTGCTCCTCTCTGAAATGGTACAAGGTTGAGATCTTAAAATAATCTTTTTTTAAAGGGATTTTGTTAGTGCTCTCTGGGGAAATAAGTTAAGCTGTATGAAAACATATTCATTATAAAACCTTTTTTATAATGATGCATAGCTTTTTAGAGTAACATATTGATGTAGTAGCTTCTCCCACCTAAATCATTTTACAAATCTCTCTAGTTTTGTCTCATCCATCTTGATTGGGAGTTATATTTATCATAGAACAGAAATAAAACTTTCAGTTTTTAATTATTAGCTCTAAAAAGGTTCCAGATTAACTCAATGAGTTCATTTCTCCATATGAAGAATAAAACTCCAACAGAATTTTGCTGAATGAGAAATCTGTACTTCCCAGAGATCAATATTCTTTGTCCCCTCGACTAGGTCATCTTTTTCCTTAAAATGTATATAAAGTTTATTAATGTATATGTTTTATTCTAGCAATTATATTTTAAGACTTGTTTTGGTATTGTACACATTGCACACTTGTTTGCTGTCAAACATCCTATTAGGGTCTAACTTTTTAAAAAATGGCCACCACATTTAAATGCATGGATAAATGCAAACATACTTATGTCTTGATTACAAACTGTCCTTGAATATCAGGTAGTTAGATATGCATATTTTGAAACTGGCACCTGCAGAATTTGAGACTGAGTTGAAGCTCCTTTAAAAATTTGGGCTCCAGTCCTGCAAGCAGTTTCATGCGGACAGATGTCTGCACCTACTAGGAGCCTGATTGACTTCAGTTGAGTTGTGTGCATGTGCAGAATCAAAACTTTGGACATTAATGGTTTTACAAGTTCAATATATACTCATCTGAACAGAATCCTGCTTTATTTTGATGCAAAGGATGTTGGAGTAAATAGATGCAGGATTTGTTGATATTTTTCTAACAGTTTTTTTCCTAAAATACACTCCGAACTAAGGGTTCTCCAACCTTTTCATGGTATGAGATCAAATTTTAGGGTATAGATTGACTTGGGGACACCTTCATTACCATTCATGATCTCATAACTTTCTTGGAGCAACTAAAGCCTGTGCTTGCACAGAAAAATATTAGGAAAGTGTGGCATGTATTTTTACCTGTCTTTGAATGCAGTTTGTCAGCTGGAAATTAGAAGGAGACAGCATGATGTGATCAGCAAATTCTTCATACACCACGGAACACAAGGGCAAAAGAAAATAAAAGCTAAGAAATCATGTGAGAGGGCAATATCTCATGAGTTTCCCAGTTAATTATCACATCAAAAGAGATTTGGTTAAGTTCAGATAATCAGATCAACTTTGGGATGTTGTCTGAGCTGAGCTAAGCTGAGTAACGTCTCGAAATGAAATACATGGAACACACATCACAGCTGAGATCAAACAAGGCACCTGAGATAGAGCCACCAGATTTAAACATCAAAGTATTGGTGGCAGGATGTTCTCAATGGGAGCCCTTATTTCTGATATCTTGACTTCTAGAGGGTGCTGCACGGCCAATCACTTTACAAAAATTTTTGCCTGAAGAATGGCTCAGGAAGAAATGTTGTTGAATCCTTTAATTCAGGCTTTTGGTTGAATCTTAATTGACTCTGAGTGAATAAATGAATTTTTTAATTCATGTGTTTTAATATACTTGTTTTTAAGTGTATTTCATAGAGGTAATAAGTAATAACTGTGTATCTGCATTGCAGAATAAAGCAACATTTTCTGAAGAGGGCACTGTCTGGAGTGGTATAAAAGCCATGGAGAGATCACCATATGCAGCACTCTATTTGAGATGTGAGAAACTATCAGGGCCCATAACACTGGCTGTCTGATCTAGTGGCTGGAGCAGAGTCAGGGTCACAGTCACACTAAGGGTCAAAGGTCAGAAGTCATGCCAAGCTGGAATCAGGGTGAGGAACTAAGAACAAATCATCTTAACAGGAACAGGGATGAGGTATGGTAGAAGGAACCAGGCAAGGCAGCAAGGCCTTGGTCTCAGCAGTCTAGACAATGACAGGCCCAGCAACTAACTGCTCAGACAAGGGATAGGACAGGAACAGGAAGCTTTGTACCTGGTGGTGTCCAATCAGCAGTCTGCTGTTAGTCTCCTGACCATGCTGAGTCACAGGTGTAGCTTCTGGTGGTGGGGTATTTTTGTCCCTGGTAGTTCAGTGGTGCAGAGGATAAGGCTTCGCGCCAGCCCTATAGGCCTGGGTTTGAGAACTGGGGGGCCGGCAGAAATCTCCCTAGGGTCACTTGTGATCAGACTAACACGCCCTCCCCCCCACCTCACACTAGAGCAATGCTAACCTCTGGTTATATGGGACAAGCTTTTCAAAAAGCTCAGGGCCAGATTTTTAAGTGCTCAGCACCCACAAGAGGGGTCAGATTTTAAAAGTGCTCAGTATTTGGCATCTCCCACTGTGAAGCTGATGACTGGATTTTTCAAAAGTGCTCAATACCCAGGATGCTGAGTTCTTCTGATAATCTGCCCTATTTAGAGCATACGTATGTATTTGCTGGTTCTAGTTTCTTTAGTTCTGACCATGGAATTTGTATTACATTAGGACTGAAAATGCAACAACTTTGCTGTTTCGTAGGATAAGTGGGGGGAAATAAAAAGAATATAACCTAAATAAAATCATATATATGTTGATTTCTTTAACTTGTCCTATTAGAATAAGGTATACTCAAGGGAAGCAACTAATGTAAAACATATGCAGTAGAATCCTGGCTCTGCTGAAATCAATGGTAAAATTCCCATAGGTTTCAACGGAAGCATGATTTCACCTCTCAGGTATATTTTAGTTGAGAAAGAGTAGCGTTAATGGGAAGCCATTCACCATTACTGTCATCTGATCTCTCCAATGTTCACCTTTTGTTTCAAGTTAGAAGTGATATGGTAATAATAACTGGTTTTTTGTTAGCAGAAAGAGACAATACATTTGTTAAAGGCTAAATGTTAGGGCGAGTCTAATTTTTGTATCTGAACAAATAATTTATAGGACTCGGAAAAAAATCTGAGTCCTTAAAAACACTCACTTCAAAATGAAACATTCTTGGATTACAGGAGAGAAAAGGCCCATAATGTAGGTATATCTTTCACAGTCACTCAATAAGAATCAAAGATTATTGAAAGCACGTTAATGCCAGACTCTGCTATCTGTCTTTTAAAATACACAAGATCTCTTAGGACAATTCATTTAAATCACTTTGAAACACCCAAGACCCTGGTACTAAACTGGAAACAGAACAGTTTTATAAATCAGTCAGAGGGGCTCATTCTTTAAATGGTATGCTACATTACAAGAGGCCAAAGGCTCTCTATTTCATTATATATCAATGACAATAACTCAATTTAAGTGTATAATGACCCAAGTCAGCAGTCCATGGCAACAAAAATTTTACAGAAGCCTTATCTAATATGCTGACATGTTCGTCTCAAGAAGCCATTATAGACTCTTCAGTACACAAAACAATTGGTTTTAATCTTTAATACTGTTAAGCAGCAGGGGGCAGATAGGCATTTTAGCACAGCTTTGCTTTTTACACATAGTATTTAATATATTCAGAAGCTCCTAGACACAGAGTCTTGTGTCAATTTTTTTAGGAATTTAGTCATTAGAACATGATCTTTTAAAGTAAAGGTGTGATGTTTACATTCCCAGGACGTGCTTTTATAAGGGTTATACATCAGTGAAATATAAAGGCTGAGGATGGGTTTTGCATGGATTTTTTTCAGGAATAGCCTGGTTTCTAAGTATCCCCTGACATAAATTAAAGCAGTGGTAAAATGAATGGATTCCAGAAAAGCATTATAAAGAGACTCACTCTAACAGAAGCAAATGAAATTTCCTTCTCCTGTTTCTTTCATCAGTTTTATGTACTACACTTACAGTATAGAGGTAAGTGCTTATATCCAGAGGGTTGTAGTGTCCACTTATTGTATGAACTGGGATATTATTATGGGGCTAATATTGCAGAGGCATGGACAGCAACAGATGGAGAGACTGCCACAGGAAATCTGGAGTATTTACCTCTCAAACTCGGCAATTCAAAATTCAGCCATTCTGTCAAGTGCCATTTCTCAAGGATCCTTTTTTCAGTTTAGAGGTTAATCAAAGGGCACTCTGTGAATTTATCTTTGCATATTTGTTTGTGACGGTACAATGCCTTAATACATGGCCCTGCACTGGAAATGGTACAAACTAGTTTGCAAGGACAGATTAAAGCAAGATATTTGGGATCCATGCTTAATGGTCTGAGGGGCCTGACTCTGCAGTGAGAAACCAAGAATCTATCAGAGGTGGGGCAGAGGGGTTTACACTGTGGAATCCATGGAACGGAAACAGGGAGAAAGTGTCTGTCTGATAAGAGGAGCTGCAAAGAATTCATGTGAGGGATCAGGTGAAGAAGATCATGGAGTTTAGAGTTAAGGAGCTGAGTGGAAGAGTGTGTGTATGTGTTTGTGTGTGAGAGAAAGATAGATGTTTTGGAGATAACACTGATGTTTTGATGGATCCAGCCCCACTTAGTTTTAATTTATTGTGAGTACACTAATGCAAGGTGCTGCCTTTCCACAAGGGTCTCTACTCTCCAAAGGTGTAGGAGTCAAGGACAAAGCACAGGTATTGAACTCAAATTCCCATTGCAGAAGTGGATTATACTGCTAGCAGATCATTGGGCCCACTTAGATCTTGCTCTTTGGGAGTGGGAAGCTGTTTTTTATTACATACGCTAAAATTCCCAAGGACAAACCCTGTTAGTTGCTGGTTTTATTCTGAATTTTTAACATTTAACATTTTTTTCTTGCTCCCTTTTCTTATTAAGGGTAGCAGCAAAGCCTGGCACCCCTGAAGAGAAAGGAAAAGGTTTATCACCATCTTTGACTGTGCCAAGCCTTTTGCTGATAGGAAGCTGTTAACTATCATGCTGTGAAGGCTTGAACTAATCCTGCCTCACTAAGGGCATGGCTATACTTGTGAGTTAGAGTGCATTAAATCAGCCCAGTGAGCTCTAACTCATGACGCATCCACACTGGCAAGGCACATAGAAAGCTCTGACTCCGTGGCTGGAGTGCTCCCGGTATTCCACCTCAATGAGTGGAATAATGTTTGATGCACCCTTGCTGGAGTGCTGGGGCATCAGTGTGCAGCGGCGGCTCCAGGCACCAACGCTCCAAGCGCGTGCCTGGGGCAGCAGTCAGGCAGCCTTCGGCGGCTTGCCTGCGGGAGGTCTGCCGGTCCCACGGATTCGGCAGCAATTTGGTGGCGGGTACGCCGAAGCCGTGCGACTGGCGGACCTCCCGCAGGCAAGCTACCGAACGCAGCCTGCCTGCCGTGTTTGGGGCAGCAAAAAAGCTAGAGCCGCTCCTGCCAGTGTGGATGATCTGGTCTGTTAATGCACTCTGATTGGCGTCCAGAAGTGTCCCACAATGCCTGTTCTTGCCACTCTGGTCATCAGTTTGAACTTTACTGCCCTGCTCTCAGGTGACCAACCATCAGACTCGTCCTTTAAATTCTCTGGGAATTTTGAAAATCTTCTTCCTGTTTGCTCAGACAGGCGTGGAGTGCTCTCAGCAAATCTTGCCAGGTGACCATGCCTCCACGTGGCAGCTGATCCCCAGTATGGAGCAATGGCAAGGTGCTGGACCTCATCAGTGTTTGCTGGGAGGAAGCTGTCCAGTCCCAGCTGTGCTCCAGCCATAGGAATTATGATACCTTTTGGGCAGATATCAAGGGACATGATGGAAAGGGGCTATAACCAGGATGCACTGCAGTGCAGGGTTAAAGTGAAGGAACTGCGGAATGCCTACCTCAAAGCCCGCGAGGCAAACACCCACTCCTGTGCTGCCCCTACAACCTGCCATTTTTACAAAGAGCTGGACGCAATACTTGGGGACGACCTCACCTCCACTCCGAGTACCACCATGGACACTTCAGAGCCCAGTCCGACAGGGCAGGAGGAGAAGGAAGAGGAGCAAAGTGGGAGTGAGGGTGCTGAGGAGGAGGAAGACACCCCTGACATCCCTAGATGCATGTAGCCAGGAGCGGTTCTCAAACCAGGAGGAAGGTAGCCAGTCATGGCAGCCGGTGCTTGGGGAAGGACAAATACCAGAGGAGGTGCCCAGTAAGTGGCTTTTATTTTGGGAAGGAAGTTATTCATTGCGGGCTCTTGGGTCAGGGAGGGTTAGGGTTGCATGCTTGCCTAGATGCAGAATAGGGTGTTGATGTGCTCTCTCACATCATGGTAATCGGCCTCAGTGATCTCTTCAAAGGTCTCAGCCAGAACTTGGGCAATGTGCTTGCGCAGGTTTCATGGGAGAGCCACTGTGGTCTTTATTCCAGTCAGGCTAACATGTCCGTGCCACTGTGTCGTGAGGCAAGCTGCATATGGGCCAGGACAGAAGCCACAGTGTAGTAGAAGACCCTCCCTTGCTTCCCATGTCACCCTCAGCAGCGAGATATCTTCCAGGACGAACTCCTGTGGAAAATGTGGGGACATTGTTCAGTATAGGGGCCCTCCTGCAGCTGTTGTCTCTCCCCAAGGCACAGAAATCCAGAGGACAGTACAGCCATGAAAGGATCAGTCCCTCTTGATCATGTGCTCACTCACCATTTTGGGGCTCCTGGGGGTTATGTACACTTGCTTTGGGATGGGCAAATTATGCTATTGTGCAGATTGTGCTTGCCCTCCTTAAGTGCAGGGGAATCATTGCTCTGTCTGGTGTGAACAATGCTGCCTCTGTTAAGTGTTGCATTTTGCCTTTACAGATGGAACCTTGAGATCTCAGCCGTCTGTGTTATCACTGGGCAAGAGGCTGCAAAGAATCAGGAAGAGCCCATGTAGAAGCAAAGAGGACATGCTGCATGAAGTCATACAGCACTCCCTTAATGAAAATCAAAAATTGCAGGAGTGGCAGAAGAGTGAAAGGAGGGTCCACTAGCAGAATGCAGGTCGCTGGCACCAAAGCACGGAGCAGCTGATAAGCATCATGGAGCACCAAGCAGACTCGATCCAGGCGCTTGTAGCCATGCAGGTGGAGCACTACCACATCCGCATCCCCCTGGAGCCCTTGTCCCAAAACTCTTTCCCTTGTGCCCCCATGTCACCTCCAACCCACTTTCCCCAACATCCGGGTTCTTATCACCATCAGCTGCCTCCAGCACCTGTAGCTTTACCACCCAGCCCTGAAAACTATGACCCTTATCCAGTGATGACCTGCCAGAATGTTAATAACTGGTTCCCTGCTGGATCTTCAATGGGACTTCGGTGGCCAGTCCTTCACTCGCTCCTGATTTTCGGTGGCACTTCGGCGGCGGGTCCTTCAGCGCCACCGAAGACCCGAAGCGAGTGAATGACCTACTGCCGAAGTGCCGCCGATGAGATGGTAGGGAACTGGTTATTAAGCACTGCCCAGTGAGTACAAGCCCAAGACCCCCCACCCTAACTGTTCCCCAGGGCCCCACCCCTTACCCAACTCACCCCACTTCCTGTCCCCTGACTGCCCCGACCCTAACCACCACCACCCCGACAGACCCCCGGAACTCCCAAGCCTACCCAACCCTCCCCAGTTTCCCATTCCCTGACCTCCCTCTCCAACCAGCTCCCTGCTCCTTATCCAACCCCTCCTCCCAGGCCTGGCCTGGCCCCTTACCATGCTGCTCAGGGCACAGTGTATGGAAGCCACATGGCCTGCTGGAGCTCGCAGCCCCACCCCCTTACCATGCCGCTCAAAGCAGCAGAAGTGGTTCAGAGTGCTGGCACCAGGCTCCGTGAGAGGGGGGAAGGTGGGGAAGGGCCTGGGGGAGACTCCTGAGCGAGGAGCTCAGGCAGGCCAGACAGGATGGTCCCGCGAGCTGGATGTGGCCCACAGGCCAGGGTTTGCCCACCCCTTGAACAACCAGTTCTAAACCAGCTTCTAAATGTGACAACTGGTTCATGCAAACTGGTGCAAACTGGCTCCAGCTCACCACTGACCTTATTCACTGCACTGAACCCTCATCACCATGCAGTATAGCCATCCTGAAGTGCAGCACGCATTTCACAGCACTCCAGACAGGAAGGCTGAGTATGACAATAGGACATACGCAAATCTATGGTTGTACAATTCCCCACCCCACCCTCTTGCCCTTTCTGTTTCCCAAGCAGTTGTGTTTCTTTTCATTAAACGCATTTTATTTTCAATAAACAGATTTTTTTTGCTTTGAAAACATTCTTTGTTATTGCATAAAATAAAAGATACCTTAGGAAAGCAACAGGCACTGCAAGTCAATGTATCATACGTAGCAAACACAGATTCCTATTCACATTGGAACCACTGCACTTGACATTACTGGTGGCTTTCAGCCTCAGATTGCTCCCTCAGGCCATCCCTAATCCTTGCAGCCCCATGCTGGGCCCCTCTAATAGCCCTGCTCTTTGGCTGTTCAAATTCAGCCTCCAGGTGTTGAAGCTATGAGTTCCATGCCTGAGTAAACCTTTCACCCTTCCCTTCATGAATGTTATGGAGGGTACAGCACACGGATATAACTGTGGGGATGCTGTGATCGGCCAGGTCCAGCTTCCCATACAGAGAGTGCCAGTGGCCCTATAAACAGCCAAAAGCACACTCCACAGTCATTCTGCACCTACTCAGCCTGTTGTTGAACTGCTCCTTGTTGCTGTCAGGGCTCCCTGTGTAGGGTTTTATAAGCCACGGCATTAAAGGGTAAGTGGGGTCTCCCAGGATCACAATGGGCATTTTAACTTCACCTGCGGTGATCTTCTGGTCTGGGAACAAAGTCCCGACTTGAAGCTTCCTGAGCAGGCCAGTGTTCCAAAAGATCTGTGCGTCATGCACCTTTCTGGGCCAGCCTCCGTTAATGTCAATGAAACACCCATGGTGATCCACAATACCCCTTCCGATTAACGTACTGGAGGCTAGGTCGGCTGGTGCCAGAATTGGAATATGTGTCCCATCTATTGCCCCTCTGCAGTTAGGGAAACACATTTGTGCAAAGCCAGACACAATGTCATGCATGTTACCCAGAGTCATGGTTCTTCTGAGCAGGATGTGAATAACGGCCATGCAAACTTGTATCAACACAATTCCAGCACTCAACTTCCCCATTCCAAACTGGTTAGTGACCGATTGATAGCTGTCTGGAGTTGCCAGCTTCCAGCTTGCAATAGCCACCTGCTTCTCCACCATCAGGGCAGCTCTCAATCTCGTGTCCTTTTGCTGCAGAGTGGGGGCAAGCTCATCACACAGTTCCATGAAAGTGGATTTTCTCATCCGAAAGTTCTGCAGCCACTGCTCATCATCCCAGACTTGCATGATGATGTGATCCCACCACTCAGTGCTTGTTTCCCAAGCCCAAAAGTGCCATTCTACAGTGGTGAGCATGTCCATGAATGCCACAAGCAATCTCATGTCATATGCGTTACTCGAGTCGATATCATCGTCGGAGTCCTCATTGTCACTTTGGATCTTAAGGAATAACTCGACTGCCAAACCTGATGTGCTGGCGAGACTCGTCAGCATATTCCTCAGCAGTTCAGGCTCCATTCCTACAGACCGAAAGGGAAGACAGAGCACTCAATACAAAAAATGTTGAAAGATGGCACTAATTGTGGATGGAAGCAGAGGGATTGCTGGGAAGTGAACCGATGCATCACAGGGCGTTGGGACAGGACCCAGAATGCACAGCACCCCCTGACCCTTTCCCACAAGCCACAGAATGGGATGAGGTGCTCTGTGGGATAGCTGCCCACAATGCACTGCTTCCAATGCTGCTGCAAGTACCACAAATGTGGCCACATCAGTGTGCTTGCAGCTGTCAGTGTGGACAGACTGCAGCACTTTCCCTACTGCTCTCTATGAAGGCTGGTTTAACTCAAAGCATGCTACATTTGCAAGTGTAGCCATCCCCTAAGAAAACTTTGGTAGATTCAACATCTCTTTATTTTCCTCCCAGTAGTTATTGTGTCACAAAATGATTTTGTTGAAGTTATGGGTTAAGAAAAAAGTCCCATTAAAGTAAGCCTTATCGATCTTATTGCAGGAGGTCTTATCACTGCTGGCATGATATGAAGCTACCAAATGGCTTTTTACCAGTCAATGGAAATGTTAGTGCATTAAAATGGTCTTAGAAAATAAATGCTCTTAGAAAATAAATCTATCATGGAATAAAATTATAGAGTCAAACAACTTGATGATGTTTATTCCTTTTAAAATTAATTTACTACATACCTCACAGCCTATACATTTGGATTTCAGGGGCTTATCTCAAATATGAACAAAAAAAAGCTAATTTCATATTGTGCTAAAAACATAGTATGTCTTTGTTAGTACAAGGGTAAGCATATTGGAGTTCTCCAAGGTTGTTTTATACCATATGGCATGCTCTCTCTCATGCATTACAATGTATTTCAAGGGTCTTATTTTTGTAGCCATTTCTTTATTTAAATAGGATTTAAACATTTTCAGCTAATATTTTATTTTCTCCTCAGATTCCCTGAGAAAGCTGTATCTCTTTTAGCTTGTTTTGCAATATCATCTGTGCACACACTATACTACAGACTACAAGACCTTTATCCTGAAGCTCGTTCTGGGTGGGCTCTGGGGTCCACTGAAATGGAACCATTTGAAGGATCGGGGTCCAAGTTTGCAATGTCTATTGAGATAAATCTTGGAGAAGATTAAATGATCATATAATGATGATTAAACACCAAAGTCGGTCTCTAATAAAAAAATGAGATATGACCTAATTACTATAGTTTGCCAGTAAAAGATTGATTCATTTATCATTTTGCTCTTCATGATGGCTAAAGTTTTTACAAAGAGGAACTTTTAAACTCTGTGCAAAGTTTAAAGTCTGTTCAGCTGCGTAATGGAGTTTACAAACTCCACATTGAGGCTAAGGGAGTGGTGGAGCAGTACTGGGCCAAGAAGGTGCCCATGCCTTAAGAGCTGCAGAGCATGCTTCAAATAGATGACCTGCTTAAAAGGGTCCACTTGAACAGTCAAGTGGAGTGGAGACTGGACTTGACTGGACTGGACTGTCTGCAGGAAAACAATAGCTTCTGGGATGCAATGATCTACAAGGGAAGGGTCTAGACTGTGGGAAAGAGCTGATCAGGAGGCCAGGGGTCTGTCCACCTTCCCATCTCCCCATTTTTTCTCAGATAAGGGGCAACACCTGGACACTGGAAGTGAGCTGGGAAGCCCTGGGGGATTATCTGAATTGCTGAGACTGTGAACAACCCTCAGTTTAGAAGGAAGCAGAATGCTGGGACCACGCCCCAAACAGAAGAGAGAACAGGGGACGTAGGAAGTGGCCCAGGGAAGGCTGGTCTGGTGTATCAGCTGAGAGGGGTCTGAGACTATCCTAACCTTTTCCCTTAGGCCTGTACAAGGACCCGATGGAGAGGAAGGGCTTGGCTGCCCCTATCCTTCCCTTCTTCTGCAGTTGACTGAGACAACTCAGGGAGCATAAGAGAATGACAGAGGGTAACTTGGCCACCAGGTCCTCAGATTGTTTGGTAAGGCCATCCCAAGTCTCTGGAAGAGTGTTGAATCTCCACTAGGCCTGCTGGCCCCAAGTGAAGCCCAGTACAAGCAGTCATGAGAATTGCAATGGGTGCCAGTTTTTCACTGACTCCTCAGACTGTCAAGACTCCATGTCCATGATGCCTACACTTGATTCATATAGCTACAGTGCTGGATGTCCTGTAGAGCTGAGACTTTGACCTTCAACAGCATTTTCCCTGTATGCTTTGAAAAGTCCTTTGTGCTTACACAAAGAGGGTGGCTTCCTGTGGTGACATGAATGAGTCCACTGAGTTTGATCACATAGTGTCCTTGTTTCCCCACTTAATGCATTTCATTTCTTTTGTTAAGGATGGAATTGAATTAGTCTTTCAAAACTCTAAGAAAAGAGAATCACAGCAGTCAGAAATGGAAAAGGCTTACTGTGACATCTGTTCAATTCGTTAGGGTCTAGTCTAGGATCATTCTCTAGTATATTTTCTCAAGTTCTTTATTGGAGTTTATTTTTAACTGAATCAAACAACATGACTTTCATTATTTTCCTTAGTGATTTTTCCACATCTAATAAATGTTCCTGAACATTTTTCCTGATAGTCCCTTGCTGAGTTTCTTCCTTTTTATGCCCTTATAGGTCACTATAAATTCCTCTTTCCTCCTCCTTTGTTTAAGATTCTCTACTGTCTTGCTCTTTGTGCAGTCATTGATACTTGTGCTACTCCTGGAGGAATTCTGTGCCAAAAAATTAAAAATTCTGTGCACAATATTTTAAAATTCTGCTTATTTTATTTGTCAAAATAACACAATATAATCACACCAGTTTTAATTATTTTGGTAATTTATTTCAAAATACCTGTTAGCAAGTATGTCTGTAACAATAGAGACAACAAAAACGTTTTCCCCCAGGAATAGAGAGTTAAAGAAACCCCTATGACAACCCAGCTCCTGTTTCTCTGTTATACTTTTGTTGGGCACCTCAGTCTGGGTGTGTCACATGTGCCAGCTGGGCACATGTTGGGGGAAAAACTCTGTCCCTTCGGTCTCAGACACCAACACTCCCCGTCTCCAGAGTCCAGTCACCCCCCCAGCCCAGACATGTGAACCCCCCTAACCTCCATAATCCAGCTGAAAAGCTCAGAAACCAGCATCCTCTATCCCCCCGGAGACAGAAACAGTCTGATGATGGGTCCCAGGCTTGTACAGAGTTTCCTGCATGCTGCCTCTTTCCTCCAGGACGTGCTGGGAACCACAGCTGCCTGGAACCCTCCAGCCCCCACTCACCCCAGGCAGTGTCCTGTATCTGCAAGCAGGAGAGTTAGGTTTTGCTGGGTCCAGCAGTCCCTAATGGCAGTCAACGACTCTGGAACACCAGTTCTAAGGGAAAAAATAAAATTCTGTGCAGAACTTTAATTCTGCACAATTTCTGCATTGTGCAGTGCTGCAGTATTCCCCCAGGAATACTGTGCAAAGAGTAAATCAGAATTCTACACTCATTTTACACAAGTATAAATGACTACACAAGCTGCAAGGTAGAGGAGAGCAGGGCCCAAAGGATTTATATTCTGTGAAGACTTGTTGATAGATGGTGTATTCTCCTCACCAGGTACAGAAGTTTCTTGCTTTGCAGGAGGTGAGGTAGGATCATTTGAGATAAATCAGAGCTTGTCAGAGAAACTTAAGAAACAGAAGGTTAAGGGATAACTTGATCAGAGTCTATAAATACCAACACAGAAAACAAATGCGGATTGAAAATGGGTTCTTAAGTCTAGCAGACAAAGGAATCACATAATCCAATGTACATTTTTAACTGTGAGAGTAATGAACCATTGGTAGAACTTACTAATGGTTGTGGTGGGTTCTTCATCACTGGCAATTTTTAAATCAAGACTGAATGTTTTTCTAAAAGAGATGCTCATGTTCAAACAGGAATTATTTTGGGGAAGTTCTGTGGCCTGTGTTATGCAGGAGGTCAGACTAGATGACCACAATGGTCCTTTCTGGCTTTAAAATCTATGAAAAGCTGAGTTTCCTTGACTACATCCTACACCTATGAAGTTTAGCTTTTTATTTTTCACAAGTAAAAGAATGACCAAAGGGGTGATTTTGAAATCAGGCAGAAGCAGGGGAAGAGGAGGAAAATGCAATAGTGATTAATATTGAACATGAAGGTTCCCACTCCAGATGGTAGGACACTCTTATGAAATCCAGCTACAGCAATCCCGCCATCAAGTTTAGAATACTGCTCAGCCAAATACTGAAGCCAGTTATACTGCTTTCATTTGCTTCCACAGAGCAACAAGAATGATTAAAGGTCTTGAGAACATGACCTACGAAGGAAGGCTGAAAGAATTGGGTTTGTTTAGTTTGGAAAAGAGAAGATTGAGAGGGGACATGATAGCAGTTTTCAGGTATCTAAAAGGGTGTCATCAGGAGGAGGGAGAAAACTTTAAGAGTAGGTTAGATAAATGTCTATCAGGGATGGTCTAGACAGTATTTGGTCCTGCCATGAGGGCAGGGGACTGGACTCGATGACCTCTGTAGGTCCCTTCCAGTCCTAGAGTCTATGAATCTATGAATCTACGAAAATAAAGGCCACTGATCCTGTTTGCTCACTTGACGGTTAAAGAAACTGAATGAGATAAATGACAGGCGGTAGTTGTGGACACTAAAATTTCTCAGTAAAGGTAGAATTCTGATCCGAAATTTATTAGGACACTTTATTTATTGCTTTTATAGCCCCTGAAACCTTCAATAAAAATATGTTTACTGCTGCCTCTGCTGATGAACGCAGATTTAAAAAAAAAAAAAGAATTGTGCAATGTTTTTCTCTGTATTTCTCCTTTGTATTTTATTACTATTGAATGTAAACAAGGATGAATGTAAGAACAGGTAAAATGAAAGGGACCATACAGAGATGTTGGGCTGCAAGTTTGCCATTACTTAAAAGAGCTAAGATGATATTTTGACAAAGTTTGTAGCATGAGTGGGTTAGGTTTTATTAGTCTGTAATTAGCAAAAAGTGTACCATGAAGGTACAGAAGTTCAAATTATACAAGTCCTTGGACAGCCCAGTTTTCCCAACTAGGCTTGGCTTCCTCTTCCCTAGACTCTATTGTCCTCTTAGGAGTGGGAGATAGCCTAATGACCTGCTTCTCCTGCCACCATTTGGAAGATCTCTTCTTCAGGGTCAAGCTGTCTGGTTTCTCGTTGTCACCCTAGTTGTCCCCCCTGACATTTTTTGGAGCAGAAACCAGTAGTCCAGTGCTCTTATCACTTATAATTGACTTTTGAACATTGAATTTACACCCCATAAAGCACCTGAAGATTGTACAATCCCAACCACACCAGGGACCTCCGTCCCCATCCTCTCTCACATGCAGGATTCTATGACCCTGCAATACACTCTTGTGCTGAAATTTTAGAGTACCTTTTAAGGCCCTGGCTTTGTAAAGAGAATGTTGTGGGCCAACCCCTGTGCCCACATGGAGCCCCATTAGATTCAGTGGTCTGCCTACATGGGTTTCTTTGCAGGATTGGGGATTGATTTGTACATGGCAAGAATAGCACAGCAGTTATTGAGTTCCCTGAAGAAATACAGAAAAGATAATCAACTCAGAGAGGAGGGGTAGAAAGAAGTGAGTAGGGAGTTCTTACATGCTGGCGATATGGCTCATATAGGCCATTGCATTAGGGGGCCTGTTTCATGTACCACATGCTGGGAAAAAACATGGAAGGACTCCTTTCTTATGAAACTAAACTGGCTTTTTATTAAAGCAATTATTTATAAAGCTTCTCCAAACACAGCTTAATTTTCCTAACCATTTGTCCACAACTAAATTCCTTGTGTCTGCTCCAAACTCCTGCTTCCTGTAACCTATGCTCATCTCTCCAGATTCCATGCAGGTTGCTACAGTTCAAATTAGGGCAGTCCTATATGGAGACTTACCCTATATTAGGGGCTGGGCTAGCTCCTGGTTATTGGAGGGACACACCAGCTTCCCTCTTCTCTCCTCACCAGCCCTAATGAAGCCACAGAGAAGAGTTCCCTTGGTTTCAAGGCTTGTGTAACATCTACTGGAACACTTTGTGACAAAAAAACTTGCATATTCACAGAGTAGCTTATTTTCAGCCGCTTCAAATTTAACGTACCTAAAGGGGTGATTTGCCACATTATAGACTATTAAAGAAACAACCTGCTGATACTTTGCTTGTGAAATTGAGCGCTCGGTTGGATGCACAGCTATCTAAGCAAAATTTCCTGTTTCTAATTGCACTATTCACTTCAGTTACTCTGAGAGTAATATTTGGATTCGGCTGAACATGCAGCTTACCTCCATGTTGAAAACACATTCTTCGATAATTTAGCCCAGTATGTATTTATTTTCTGGGGTTTATAACAGATAGATCCTTAACTCCAACAATGCTAGTGAAGACTGAAGAAGAGGATTTTCTCAGGACTCTGGAACGCCAAACAGTTCATGTGAAAGGCTGCATCGATAATCTGATATAAGGAGCCATTTTTATAATTAGTTAGTCACAAGTTTCAAATAAGAGAGGTGAAAATATTTTAGGCTTTTTTTGCTTATTGTTTGAAAACTATGAAGTCAAAGGGGTTGACACTTCAGAGAAACTCAGCAGAAAAAAGTCTTTTTAAGTGTCTTCTGTATCTGGACTTAGAGCCCTTTCTCACCATATACATTTTCCCTTTCATATAAAAAAACAATATTGCTAGCAAAAAATAGTGCTAATATTTTATGTTATGACCCTTAGCTTCTGGGTAAGCCTTTCTGGATACCATAAAACTGCCTGAAAGAAAGTATATTAACTCCAAGTGCATGTGTACTTTTTCTTATAATTACCAAGGGATGCCACCCTCCCCGCCTGCTTAATGGGAAGAGCAAGGGAGAGAGCAGCTGCAGCTACCAGCAATGACTGCACAAGGGTAGTAGATGCTGTGTCAGGCCCCGCTTTTAATTCACCCCACGCCTCTGCTGATGTGCACAGGAGTGGCCAGTGTTTATGGCTGCTTTTTGCTACTTGAGTGGTGCAGAGCAGCCAGAGCCCACCAGTGAAACTGGTCAATATTATTTTTATAGCATGAAATTCTATCCCTATAGAAGTCAATGGGATATTTGCTGTTGACTCCAGTGGGGCCAGGATTTCACCCATAGGGCCTTCAATCTAATCTGAGAAATGCAGACAGACATCACATGAAAAATCCCTGTGCTGCACTTGTTTACATACACTGAGCCCAATTCTCCACTGCCTTAAACTTTGAGCTTCATTCTCCATTATGGATGAGGGCAGGCTGTTGGGGATCTGGCCAGGACTCCCTGATTCTCAGCCATCTGGTTTTGGCACAGGTTAAAGCTGTAGGAGAGTATCTTTAATTTATGTTACTCAGGGACCTTGAGTCTAGCCAACATGACCCCTCTCTCCTGCCTTCTTCTCTCCTCCTTTGGATCCCCTCCTGGCTATTGTATTCATTTACAACTGTGCAGAGTGAGCATAAAACATAACCAAAACAGAATTCTCCACTCACCGACATAACAAGCATGATAATACTTTATACCACACTGCACAAATACAAATGACTGCAGAAGATGCAGGGCAATGTAAGACCAGGCCCATAGAATAGAGGTGCAGATGTTTCAAGGCACACAGCGGAAGCACATCTATTGTATTTCAGATTAGAATTGATCCCATAATAGTTTTCTGGTGATTTGCAAGTTGGATGTATAAATCTGCACTTAGAAGAGATTGAGTTATAAACTTAGTATTTAATTTATAGAGCCTGCCAGCAAATCTTAGCCATAAAGTTTTGATTTATACGTCATCATTTTAAATAGTGATTTTTTAATTTCAGATTTTACTTAAGTATTTCAATGTGTGCTAAGTCAGGCAGCGAGTTTCCATATCCTAAACAGCATTAACGAATCTTAAATCAGATTTGCATGTCCTACAATAGATTTACAAACCATTTCAATAAATCCTAAGTAAACCTTTGCCTTTTTTTGGGATCACAAATCCTGATTTTGCAGCTGGTTTTCAAGGAAGTGATTTATAAATCAGAAATTTAAAGCCCAACTGCCAGCATGGTCAGCTCTCAAAATTCTGACTCTTAGGTCGTATCTGAGTACTTTGATTTATAAGCTGTGGTCAGGCTCTCTCTATCTCTGATTTTCTTCTTAGACTCTGATTGGTTTGTTACGAGCCCTACAAAAGGTTATACTCTGTGTAGGCTATAGTTCAACTGGACTGGGAGTGTTATGGAAAAAGTGATACGTAATCAGACTGGAGCTGGCAAAAGCACGCTATCTCACATTTGGTAGTCAGAGAAAACAAACAGCCGCTGAGCAATAAATTCTGGAAATGTTACCAAGCTGAAGTTCTCCTTCTTCTCTTGTCTTCTCATATATATACATCTATGAAGCATGTTATACAAATCTTATCCCAGAATAAAGATCCAAATACTCCTATCCAAGTCAATTTCAAATACATGCTTAAGTTCTTTGCTGCATAGAGATGGAGTTAAATACAGGCTTAAGCATGTATTTTACTACATAGCTGAATCAGAGATTTATTTAGCACCAGAGTCTGGTTCCCAGACTCACATGAATAGCAATCAATAGCAATTACTCAGAAATCCATAACATTAAAAATAACTAAACAATTAAAACTACATCATTTTCCAATGTATACTGGAGATTTAAAGCACTGCAAGCAGCTGTTTGTCTCCCAGCTACAACTAGTATTTAGACTGGAGAGAGTGAAGGGTTTTGCTCTATAACCAAAGGCAGCTTCACAGATTACAGAATATTGTATTTTCAGAATATTTATTTGAATCTATTTCTGACAAATTATCTCCTGCTGATCAGAAAAATAATTTTTAAAAATCACTTTCTCTAATCTAGACTGATCATTTTTAGTGTCCATTTTTTCTTTATTCATAATCAAGCCTTTCTTTATCTTGCCCAGCATTTCTTCCCCCCACTCACTCTTTGCCTCCTTCTTTATTGATTGAATATCAAGAATCCACTCAGGTTGGCGAATTTGGCAAGCAGTGTGTGTGTGTGTGTGTAGTCATTACACATAAAGAGATCCAGGCCTTTCAGAGTCACTCATCACAACTGTAGCAGATACCAAGAGTATGTCTACACTACAAAATTAGGTTGATTTTATAGAAGCTGACCTTTAGAAAGTGATTTTATACAGTCTATCGTGTATGTCCCCACTAAGCGCAGTAGGTCGGCAGAGTGCGTCCTCAATACCGTGGCTAGCATTGACTCACAGAGTGGTGCACTGTGGGTGGCTATCCCACAGTCCCCACTGCCCACTGGAATTCTGGGTTAAGCTCTGAATGCCTGATGGGGCAAAAACATTGTCGTGGGTGGTTTTGGGTACATGTCGTTAGTCTCCTCTCCCTCGCTCCCTCCTTGAAAGCAACAGCAAGCAATCATTTTATGCCTTTTTTCATATATTATCCATGCAGATGCCATAGCATGGCAAGCATGGAGCCTGCTCAGCTCAGTGCTGCTGTTGCAAGCATTGTAAACACCTCAAGCATCATCTGGCAGTATGTGCAGATCCTGGCTAGGACCCGCCAACATGAGGATGCTTATGAGGAGGACATGGACACAGATATTCCTGAAAGCATGGGATGTGGCAATTGGGACATCATGGTGGTATTGGGGCAGGTTGATACAGTGGAACGCCGATTCTGGGCCCAGCAAACAAGCATAGACTGGTGGGACCACGTAGTGTTGCAGGTATGGGATGATTCCCAGTGGCTGTGAAACTTTCGCACACGGAAGACCACTTTCCTGGAACTTTGTGAGTTGCTTTCCCCTGCCCTGAAGCACAGAAATACCAAGATGAGACCTGCCCTGACAGTTGAGAAGTGAGCGTCAATAGCCCTGTGGAAGCTTGCAACGCCTGACTGCTACCAGTCAGTTGGGAATCAATTTGGAGTGGGTAAATCTACCATGGGGGCTGCGGTGATCCAAGTAGCCAAGGCAATCGGTAACCTTCTGCTGACAAGGTAGCCTGGGTGGGGTGGGGGAGGAGGGAAGGACAAGGCCACATTGCTTATTGTAGCCACACTACAAATCAAAGCTGTTTGAATGACAGCCTTCTGTTGTTTGGACCTCCTCTGGAGTGGAGTGGTTGGGTGCCTGGAGCCTCCCCCCACCAGCATTCCTGGGCATCTAGGTGAGGCGGATATGGAACTTGGCAAGAAGGGCAGGCAGTTATACAATAGAGGCAGCAGGGGTCTACGCTCTAGTTGCCTTTCCTGTAGCTCCACCAGAGGTCTAATCATGTCCTTTTGCTCCCCCATTAGCCTCAGCATCTCCTCCTGCATGTTCTGATCATGTTCACTGTATGCTTTCCTGACCTCTGCCACCAAATGCCGCTATGCATTCAGTTGTGCACTATCAGTGTGTGAGTACTGCATGAGCTTGGAAAACATGTCATCACGAGTGCGGTTTTTTTCTCCTTCTAATTTGCGATAACCTCAGGGATGGAGTTGATACGGAGAGCATAGAGACATTTGCATCTGCAGAGGGCATAAAAAGGAAGAGTAAAATTTAAGAAGATACATTTCTGAGAACAAAAGAGATACTCTTTCACAGTGAATCAAGGAATTCATAGCAGACAGGACATGTGCTTTAGGTACAAGGTCGCATTTTGCCTTTTATATTGAGTGCCTGCAGGTATGGTGACACATTACACACGGCTAGGCAACAGAATTCAGTTTCCAGGCAGCCATGGTAAGCCAAAGGGTGTGCAGGGCTGGCTTCTTCCACATTGATAACATGTGGGAACGTTTTCAAACTGCAGCGCCTTCCTTTCCCATAGCAAGCAACGCCAGTTGGATTTGCCTTTTAAAAGGAGGAGCTGAGGTTTTGGGGTGGATGTGCAGCACATCCCTCCCCCCACCGCATGGCTATTCTCTGGGATGATCCCTTTTAGCCAAGTGCAAACAGCCCAGCATGAATGGGGTCCTTTTACTGTTCCCTTACAAAAATTCCCCTATTTCAACCAGGTGACCATGAATGATATCACTTCCCTGAGACTGACACAGAAAGATAAAGACTGAATGTTGCATGAATGCAACCAAAAGCTAGGACCATTCACTGCCATGCTTTGTACTGCAATGATTCCAGACTACTTGCTACTGGTTTGGTGTGGTAAAGTGTCCTACCGCGGAGGATGAAATAAGGCAGCCCTCCCCAGAAACCTTCTGCAAAGGCTTTCAGAGTACCTCCAGGAGAGCTTCATGGAGGTGTCCCTGGAGGATTCCCGCTCCATCCCCAGACAGGTTAACAGACTTTTCCAGTAGCTGTACTGACTGCAAATGCATTCCAATTCTTCAGGGTAAAGGAAACATTAAACACAATTGCTTTTAACCTCTGTAGTGTAGTTACAAATGTGCACTCAGCAGAGCTGCTTTCTCTGCCTTCAGGGTCCGGGAACCCACCTTGGGAGGGTATTGGCTCCAGGGTGATGTAAAGGTCCTGGCTGCCGGGGAGAACGATTCTCCGCTTGTCTGCTGTGCTTTCCCCTCCTCCTCATCCACAAAATCTTCCTCCAGTTTGTGCGAGACTCCCCCCTTGGAGGTGTCCACAGAGAGTGGTGGGGTACTGGTAGGGTCCCCCTAGAATGCCATGCAGCTGATCATAGAAGCTTCATGTATGGGGCTCTGACCCATACTGACCGTTTGCCTCCTTTGTCTTATAGTAGGCTTGCCTGAGCTCCTTAACTTTCACGAGGCACTGCTGTGTGTCCCTGGTGGAGTCTGTCTCCACCATGACCTGCGTGATTTTGGCATATATATTAGCATTTCTTCTGCTGGATCAGAGTTCTGCCTGCACAAATTCTTCTTTCCATACAGCAATCAGATCCAGTGTCTCCCATTCGGTCCATCCTGGAGCTCATTTGTGATTCTGGGACTACATGGTCACCTATTCTGCTGAGATCGCCATGCTGACCAAACAGAAAATGAAATTCAAAAGTTCCTGGGCCTTTTCCTATGTACCTGGCTAGTGCATTGGAGTTGAAAGTGCTGTCCAGAGCTGTCACATTGGAGCACTCTGGGATAGCTCCCGGAGGTCAATATCATTGAATTGCACAATGCTGCATCTGCACTACCCCAAATTTGACCCAAGAAGGTTGATTTTAGTGCCAGTCCCCTCATCAGGAAGGAGTACAGCAGTTGATTTTAAGAGCCCTTTAGGTCAACGGAATGAGGTTGATTGTGTAGCTGCATTGCTTATAAAATCAACCTAACATGGTTAAATTTGACCTAACCTCGTAGTGTAGACCAGCCCCAAGATCAGGGCCGGCTCCAGCTTTTTTGCAGCCCCAAGTGACAAAGGAAAAACAAAAACAAAAACCCTGACTGAGCTGCCATTGAAGTGCCACCAAAGAGGAAGAGACAGAGTGAAGGACCTGCCGCCGAATTGCTGCCAAACACTAAAGCGGAGCACTTGAGCTGCTGCTGAAGTGCCACCGAAGACCCAGACATGCCGCCCCAATAACCAATGGAGTGCTGCCCCTTTCTATTGGCCGTCCCAGGCACCTGCTTCCTTCCCTGGTGCCTGGAGCTGGCCTGCCCAAGATGCTTTGTAGACAAATAGATAGGAACTCCACACCAAGCAATCTCTTGGAGCACAGTTCTATTGTCATTTAAGATCACTGGTGGTTTCTTTGTACGCATACACTTTTCAGAATAGTTACAACTAGCGAGCACAAATTTAAAATGTGGGTACCTAACTCAGCACTTAGGTGCCTAAAATGAATATGAAAGCACTTAATTGTGTATTCAGGTGCCTATTAGGTAAGTCCCTAACTGTAGCCAATCAAATTTAAAAATTGGTTCAGATAATGTATTAGTGGCTGGAGAATCCTTAAAGCAGACCTATAATGCTGATAGGAAAAACAGCTCTGAAATACAAGCTGATTTAAACCCACTTCCTTTCATACTATTTCATGTTAAATGGTTGTGTTCCAAATGCCAATACTTTCACAGCTGACCAAAGATGTCAACCACTGTAAAAACTTTGATTAGAAAGAATCCTATAGTATTATATGCCCACATATATTTACCAAACCTAACCAATACTATACCCAGCTTTAGGTGGGGTATTTAGGTAGGTCTGAATGTTGTAACCCCACTGGGTTGCTGCTGGGCTAGTCAGGGCCACCCAGAGGATTCAGGGGGCCGGGGGTCTTCGGCAGCGGGGTGTCCCTGCCACCGAATTGCCGCTGAAGACCTGGCACTTTGGCGGCAGGTCCTGGGGTGGAAGAACGCCCCGCTGCGGGTCTTCGGGGCACTTCAGCGGCGGGTCCCAGAGCAGAAGGACCCACCACTGCTGAATTGCCGCCAAAGACTTGGAACGAAAGAAGCTGCAGGGGCCCGGGCCTAATTTTTTCCGGGCCCCCTGGAATGAGTGAAAGACCCTGCTCCAGGAGCCCCAAAAACCGGAGTCTGGGGCAAATTGCCTTACTTGCCCCCCCACAGGTAGCCCTGGGGCTAGTCTAGTTACTATCCCTTATGAGGCACAAAGCCTAAAACTGGATCAGATTTTGATCTGAGTTACCCTGGTGTAAATCAGGACTTTACTCTGATTTATACTGATGTTACCCAGATCAGAATTTAATGGAAAGACCTCCCATTGAATAGATACATTTTGATGTGTGCTAAAGTAAGAATGAATTTCATTTAATGAGCTTTTCATCGGGTTTTTGATAAAATGGATGGAATGTTTCTGATGCGGTTGAAATGTCGAACATTTAGGCTTCTAAATATAATGGTCCAACAGACAGGTACCTGGATTTGAGGGGATAAGATAAGGATGCTTTGGTGTCTGCTGATTACACAATGATTGTTTAAATCCTTGTTTGTTGTCAAAAGCTGTTTACCGAGCACAGCAGCAAGCCAATTGTCCAATCTGAACAAGTAAAGCAGGTAATCCAAATAGTAAACAAAGTGTTACAGAAATAATGTAAATCTTGGGGACTGGTGGGGAGTTTGCACCAGTAACCTTTTCAGTGCCTATCATGTCTTTTGTCAAATGTAGGGGCCAGGCAAACTTGTCACTTTGTGGAAGGGCAACACATTGTAATATATATTTGTCCCTGCCAGCAGGTATATGGGATCTTGGGGAGCAATTACCACACAGGTGGGGTGCAAAATAAACTTTATTAAGAAAATGCAAAAAACAGGGAAAATTCAATAGTGAGGGGTATGGGGTTTGTTAAGGTAGACGATTGGGGAGGGGTTTCTTTTAGCAAATAGTATAGGGGGTTTCAATAGTGGGGTACAATACAGTTGGGTACAATACAGTTGGTAACCAATTAACACTGAAGGATAAATGTAACAAGTAGCTAACAATTTCTATATAAAAGGTGTGTCACAGCAGCATATAGCCAACTAACAGTTATGGGAAAATGTGGTAAGTAACCAACTCTAGATAAAAATGTGTCACAGTGGTATAAATGTAAAATGTGAGGTGTGTTAGAGAGAAAAAGGGTAACCAATGGGGTTTTATGCTAGACTTCAGTAATACAATTGAGGTTTGGGGGTAATAGGAGAGTGTGGAGGAAGGGATTAAAAAGGAGAGAGAGAGAGAGAGCTTCAGGAGAGAGAGAGCAGGCAGGCTGCAGCTTTAAACAGCAGAGAGCAGAGGGAGATTTAAACTTCAGGAGACAGAGGGCAGGCAGGCTGCAAGTTTAAACAGCAGAGAGACTGAGGGGTATGGGGTGACTGGAGAGCTCGGTGGGGGCAGCAGGAAGACAGACTTAACCACAACTATACAGAACACAGCAAAATCTTATCTATGACCTAACTTAACCAAGACTACACAAATTAGCAAGTAACAGAACACAATGCAACAATTTCTTAAACCTAACTAACAGAACACAATACAAACAATTCTCTAAACCTAACTTAACCACAGCTATGCTGGGTGCTGGTTAAGTCTGGGTGCTGGGGAAAGAGAGAGAGCAGCTAAGATAATAAAATAAAAGTATAGAGAATTTTACAGAATTTCACAGAGGGATTCTTACCAGCCCCAAAGGAAGCAGCAGAGGTAAAAGCAGCAAGATCATCAGAAGGCTAGGTACGGTCTTAATAATCAGGAGATCTCTCAGGCAGCAATTCGTTCTTCGTGGGGGGGTTTTCAAAAAACGGGGGTACGCTCAAAAATAAAACGAGAGTGGAGAAAGGACCCCCCAGAACCCCTGGCTGATCAGACCAGGCAGCAATGCAGGAACCTTTCTGATCTTAGTTTTAAAAATGTCTGTTTTTAAAGGCAAACTCAGGCAGTTTCCTGCCAGTACTTTTGATTGGCTCCCTCTGTCACAGGGGAGGAGAGGGGGCAGGGACAAACTGTAGGTGAGCACAGAGACATGTCTGGGCAGAGTCCTGTGCAGTAGGTGACTCAAAAGCACATGAGGCCTATGACTCATGCCCAAGATCTTAAAAACACAATAGGTCTTGCAGCTCTGGACATTGCCTACCCTACACCGAGCCCAGGTTTAACAAGGTGATAACAGGACTAACCCTTTGAACAGGGCAGTGGTCCCACTTAGCACAAGTGGCCATCCCTTTGAGAAGGGCAATGGCTCTTGGTAAACAACTTTAAGGGGCCCTCCCTTTGAGAAGGGCAGCGGCCCTGGTAAATAACTTAACAGCCAGGGAGGGGGCGGCCACAGGAGGACAACAAAATGGAGTATGGGGACAGCTGTAAGAGACAAAATGGAATAGGGGGATAGCTGTAACAGACAATATTATTTAAAGGTAACCATAATTACAGTCACCGTTGTTTTTTTAAATTCAAATTTATGAGAGAAGAATGGTTTTAATAATGACTTGACTGGACCAGAATAACTAACTATCCATAAATGCCTAGCAATGCTATATATTACCTTAGTTTCCATATTACATTAACTGGACACAGTTACCTTTTCCATAGATACCAAAACACGGATGAATTGCTAAGGAGGAGTACAAAGAAAAGCACAAGCATATAGGGACAAAATAAAAAAGACTAAGGCACAAAATGAGTGACACCTAGAATCCGATATAAAGGGCAATAAGAAGAGACTCTTTAAATACACTAGGTGCAAGAGAAAGATGAAAGAAGGTATTGGTCCTCTACTTAGCAGGGAAGGAGAGCTAATAACTGACAACATCAAAAAGGGTGAGGCGTTTAGTGCCTGTTTTATTCTAGTCTTAATTAAAAAGGTTAATGGTGACCAGATACTTAACACAATTAATATTAACAAGAGGGAAAGAACACAAGCAAGAACCGGTCAAAATATTTAGATATATTTGATTTATTTAAGTTGGATGGGCCTGATGAAATTTATTCCAGGGTACTTAAAGAACTAGCAGAAGGAATCTTGGAACTGTTAGCAATTATCTTCAAGAACTCACGAAGGATAGGTGAGATACCAGAGAGCTAAAAGGTAAACATAGCACCTAACTTTAAAAGAGGGAACAAAAAGGACCAAGGGAAATACAAATCAGCTAGCCTAACTTTGCTAACTGGAGAGATACTGGAACAAATTATTAACAATCAGTTTGTAAGCACCTACAGGACAATAGGGTTATAAGGATAGCCAGCATGGATTTGTCAAGAACACATGATGTCAAACCAACCTCATTTCCTTCTTTGACAGGCTTACTGGCCTAGCAGATGTGGGGAGCAGTAGATGTGATATAGCTTGACTTTAGTAAGGCTTTTGACACAGTCCCACATGACAGTCTCATAAGTAAGGTTAAGATTTTATCACAGTTATTTTTAGTAAAAGACACAGACAGGTCACGGGCAATAAACAAAAAAATCATGGGAGCCTGTGACCTGTGTGTCTAAAATAACTAAAAATACAAGTAAAAATTTTTACTAAAAATAACTGTAGGGAGGGCGGTGGGTGGGTGGGAATGATAACTGGAGCCCCATGGGGAGAGGGGGCTGACAGACTGGCTCCTACCATCATGGGCGGGGGAGCACAGCCCTGGCTCAGCCCCAGCAGCAGCCATCAGAGCAAAGACCAAGCGCCGGCAGCAGCCACGGGGGATGGGGTGCACAACCCTGACTTCAGCCCCAGCTGCAGCTGCTGACAGCTGAAGCCAAAGAAGTCATGGAGGTCTGCTAAAGTCATGGAAGCTGTGATTCACTTTTGGATAGCCTCTAGTTTGTTTAGTTGGGGCTTGACCATGCCCCTTCCTACAATGTAGCCAAGGTATTTAGCCTCAGCTACCCCGATAGCACACTTGGCTGGGGTGGATGTGAGGCCGGTCCATCTTAGCATGTCCAGAACTGCTTCCACCTTTTTTAAGTGGGTCTCCCTGTCAGGGGTATGGATAATTACATCATCCAGGTATGCAGCTGCATAACCGTTATGGGGCTGCACAAGCTTGTCCATGAGATGCTGGAAGTAGCAGGTGCCCCATGCAGTTCAAAAGGAAGAATATATTGAAACAGATCCTCTGGTGTAGAGAATGTCGTCATTTCTTTTGCATCTTTGTCAAGGGGAATCTGCCAGTATCCCTTTGTTAAATCAAGGATTGTCAAAAATCGGGCATTGCCCAGGTGGTCAACTAACTCATCATTGTGGGGTATGGAGTATGCATCAAATCTGGATATCTTGTTCAGCCAGCGAAAGTCATTACAAAATCTAGTGGTGCCATCAGGTTGGGGCACCAACACAATCGGGCTTGACCATTGACTGTGGGATTCTTCAATGACTCCTAGTTCCAACATCCTTTTTACCTCTGCCTTGATCTCCTCCTTTTTTGCCATTGGGACCTAGTAGGGCCTTAAAGTTACCTTTTCCCCAGGGTCTATGATAATGTGGCAATATGCTTCAGTTGTCCAGCCTGGTTTGGTTGAAAACATGTCCTGGTACTGGTTGATCATCTCAATTTCCTCCTTCTTCTGGTTTGGTGTCAGAACAGGGGATATCCTGATCTGCTCATGTAGGTTATTTCCCTGAGTCTGGGCCTCTTGGGCCACCACACATGCCTCTTGCTGGTGCCACAGTTTCGAGAGGTTAATGTGATAAATCTGTTCTTGTTTCCGGCGTCCTGGCTTCCGCACCTTGTAGGTTACTTCCCCCATGGGTTCAACCACCACATAGGGCC
The DNA here is from genome assembly GCF_003597395.2 of Chelonoidis abingdonii. Lineage (NCBI taxonomy): Eukaryota > Metazoa > Chordata > Testudines > Testudinidae > Chelonoidis > Chelonoidis abingdonii. The sequence continues at coordinate 72,947,692 of NC_133771.1, forward strand.
CCTGCCATTGGGCCAGAAGCTTGCAACACCATCACCCGATCCCCTGGTTGGAACTGTCGAACTTTTGTCTGGTGATTGTAATGGGTTTGCTGGGCCTCCTGTGCCTTTTCTAAATGTTCCCATATGGAACCCTTCTGCCCCTCTGAGTTAGCAGCAACAAGGGCCGGGTTCAGTATCCAGGGGTTCCGTTTCGACTAATAACCAGTCAAGCCCCCATCACCAGGGTGACCTGGGACATTACATACCACCCCTCCGATGGGCCCTCTGAGGCAATACTTCCCCACTCGCAAGCGGAGTCTGAGTTAGCAAATCCTTTTAATAAGGAGGGAAACAATGCGGCATCACTTTGGAGAACACCACATAACAGGATTATAACACAATCATAAGCACCACCTCCAAATATGTTGGCAAAGTCCAATCCCCAAAGTACAACAACCCAAAGTCTCTGTCAGTGCCACCCTAGAGTTCACAGCTTATCTGCAGGAGTTTCCCAACCCAGCCTGGGTGGAAATGGCGCGGGGGCACGCCACAGGTGTTAAGAGGCTTCCAGTGGGCAGGGCAACTGCTTGCCTCTCGCGTGGAGTTATGCTGCAGCCATTCATCTGCAGCTCCATTACACCAGCTGTGCCGCTCCTCCAGCCGACCATGAGCCTCTTCCAGCTGTCCCGCAACGCGTCCCTCCACTCTGACTCGTTTCATTGGGCTGCTCCAACGTGCTGCAAACTGCTCCGCTCTGCCAGCACTTAGCGATAGATCTTCAGGCCTCCCACTGGTTAACACAGCATCAGTGGTCTCAGCTCTAAGCTTAGCTCTTTTAGTGATTCAGCTTTTTAGTGCTTTCTAGCTTGAGTATAGGGAGCTCTGGTGTGGAGTTGACATTGGCCCAAATGGTTCAGCTCAGCATGTCTCTAGATAGACTCTCTGGAATCAAATTAGCTCTCTTCAACGTGGAGGGGAGAGATGTGCAATTTGTGTTCCAGGCCTCAAAAGGGGCCCATCTATCATTACACACACAATCCCCACCTCTCTCATTTCAATGGGTTTTTGGCACCATGTCCTTGTCTAGCAAATGCTACTTAATTGATATTGACACATCTCTGTCATAAAGCATTCTTAGTTCCTCATTCACCTATCCGGTGACCACCTATTTATTCTCTCGCCCAATACAAAGAAATTGGGGATCCGAGAGCTGTCAAAATAACCATCCCAGGCTGCTGTGGGCTATGCTAGATGGGGTGGGTGTGCTAATGCAAATACCTAAAATTCCTTTCCACACTTTCCATAATTCACCACCAGATGTCAGGGTAGAGCTCATCCTGACTCTGCTTACACATACCATAGGGGTGACCCGGGCTATCTGGTCTCGCATTTGCAATATATGTTCTATTATATTTCTCCCCTCATTGGGTTCCTCTTCCCAGATCTCTTTGGTGATATCTAGTATGCCACAGGGGTGATGCCCGTATAATAACTTCAAGGGGGAAAACCCAGTTGAGGCCTGAGGTACCTCCTGGATAACGAACATAAGGTAAGGTAAGTAGGGTGTCCCAGTCCTTCCTGCCCCAACTTACCATCTTCCTTATCATAGCCTTGAGGGTTCGGTTAAACTAACCCATCAGTCTGTGGACGATAGACTGAAGTTCTCAAGGTATGTATTTGAAGCAGTGTACAGAGGTCCTTCATTAGCTTTGACATAAACGGGGTTCCTTGGTCTGTTAATATCTTCTTTGGTAACCCCACTCGGGCAAAGATCCCCACCAGCTCTTTGGCTATCGTTTTAGAGGCCATGTTCCTCAGTGGGATGGCTTCTGGGTAGCGAGTAGCATAGTCCAAAACAACAAGTATATATTGGTGGCCCCGAGCCGTCTGCTCCAGGGGTCCCACTAGGTCCATGGCTATTCGCTCGAAGGGGACCTTTATGATGGGAAGGGGTACTAAAGGTGCCCTCAAGTGGGGTCGGGGACTGTGTAGCTGACACTCTGAGCAGGACACACAGTACCTCCGCACTTCTTCATGTACTCTGGGCCAGAAGAACTGTCATAGGACCAGTGCCAGGGTCTTCTCTATCTCCAAATGCCCCCCCAAAAGATGATGATGGGCAAGACTTAATACAGTGTTCTGGTGTTTTTGAGGTGCCAGGATCTGCTGTACCTTCTGCCCCTGTACTGGTGCAACCTGGTATAAGAGATCCTTCTTCATTACAAAGTAGGGTCCTGGTCCCTGGGTTTTCCCTTCCATGGGTACCCCATCTATTTTGGTCACCTCCTTCCTAATGTTGTCATACCTTAGGTCTTCTGCCTCGTCCCATCCAAAATTTCCTCTCCTGGGGCTAATCTGCCCGAGATCTAGGGGGACAGTTTCTGTTTCCTCTACTGGTTCAGAGGCGTTAGAGTGTGGATCAGACTTGGGTGCTTCTCCCCGCTGGGTTGCCTCCTTTTTAGCACCTTGGGTCTGCCTACCTAGGAAAGCAACCCTCTGGCTTTGGGTCAGTATTCGGGTTCCCAAGGCCTTAGTGGCCCTTTTTTCCTTTTTTGTCTTTCTACCCTGTCTGGGAGTTGGGAACAAATCTGGGGATATTTCAGAGAAGATTGAGGGCTGACAGTCTGCTGTGGATGCCTTACTAATTTCAGGGTTCCCATCTTTCTTCAGTCCTCCTACTGGAAGTAAGTTTCCAAACCCTGGGAAGTCCTTCCCTATGAGCATCGGGTATGGGAGTTTAGGGACTACAACTGCTGCTACCTCAGTAGTGTTCCCCTGAATCTCAATTTTTACTGGGATGGTGGGGTAGTAACTAACCATCCCATAGACGCATGTTATTCCCATACATTTAGCCTGAAGCAGCTGACTACGCTTCACAAGTTTCCCTGAGATAAGCGTGATAGCACTCCCCGAATCAACCAGTGCTGTGGTCTCTACCCCATTTAGTTTCACTGGTCTGGTGTACATATGTGTGGTTAGTGAGATCCCCATAAGGTGGATTAGGGAGCATGGGTCTGCCCAGTTCCCCAGGTTACACTACATAGGCTCCTCAGCATTGGGACACTGTGCAGCTATGTGTCCCCACTCCCTGCAGGCAAAACATCTGTATGGAGCTCTAGGCATCCCCCGGTCTCATGGTTTGGGCAGTCTAACATCACAATCTTCTTCCCCCTCAGTGCTCTGACTCTTTGTAGCCTCTGGTGAGCTTTCAGCCCCTCTCTTTTTCCACCTGGTCCCTCCTGGTGGCCCAGGCACCTGAGCTCTAGGGCTTGGTGCTGCTAGTTTAACACGGGGTGCCTCTTCCTTAACTGGTCAAGTCAGCTCCCTCACCATCCTTCGCCTCTCTACCAGTGCGACAACCTTGTCATAGGTGGAGGGTTCGTTCTGGCTTACCCAGGCGCGAAGGTCTGGTGGTAGTCCCTCAGGTATCAGTCGATGACCAGAACCTATAATATCTCTTCTGCACTCCGGGACTCAATTCACAACCACTTTTGTGGGAGACGGATGAGGTCATACAATTGGGACCGTGGGCTTTTGTCTTCCTGGTACCTCTAATTGTGATACCACTGGGCCCTGGATGTGGTCGTTACTCCAGATCTGGCCAGGATCTCTGCTTTCAGCTGGGGGTAGTCTGCTGCAGCCTCTTCAAGCAGATCATGGTAGGCCTTCTGGGCCTTCCCACACAGGAATGGGGTGAGGATGCCAGACCACTGATCTCGAGGCCAGGCCTCCCGTAGGGCTGTCCTCTCAAAGGCCCGAAGGTATGCCTCTACATCATCCTCCTGTGTCATTTTCTGCAGCCAATGGCTGGCCAGTATGATTTGCGCCCCATCTTGGCAGCAGTTCAACTCTGTAAGGGTCTTTACCTGGTTTACCAGTTCCTGCAAGATAGCACGCTCCTGAGCAGCCTGGTCCATCAGCAGGTGATTAGTCTCTTGCTGCAGCCATGCTGCCTCCTGTTGGGTGGCTTCCTGGACATGGGTAACCTCCTGCTGGGCAGCCATGGCTTGTATCAGTGCCTGCATTACATCATCCATTGTGGTGAAAAATAAATAAATCCCCTCTTTTTTTTTTTAAAATCACCCTTCTTCCGCCGCTCTGTGAACATCAAATCCCACTGCTAACACCAGTTGTGACAAAGTTCCTCCTCTATCTTGGTGGGTCCTGCACTTATTGGTGGATTTGTTCACCTCAGAGATTAACCATGAGGGTCAGGGAACAGCCCAGAGACTGTCTCCTCTGGTAGAACCCACAGTCCAGGTCAATTCCACCTGTGTCTGATCAGGAGTTGGGAGGTTTGGGGTAACCCACGCCCGCCCTCTACTCCGGGTTCCAGCTCAGGGCCCTGTGGACTGCAGCTGTCTAGAGTGCCTCCTGGAACAGCTGCGCAACAGCTACACTCCTTGGGCTACTTACCCTTGGCCTCCTCCCAACACCTTCTTTATCCTCATCACAGGACCTTTCTCCTGGTGTCTGATAATGCTTGTACTCTTCAATCCTCCAGGAATACACCTTCCCACTCTCAGCTCCTAGTACTTCTTGCTCCCAGCTCCTCGCATGAATGCTACAAACTGAAGTGAGATTCTTTTTAAACTCAGGTGCTCTGATTAGCCAGCCTGTCCTAATTGATTCTAGCAGTTTCTTCTTAATTAGCTTCAGGCGTCCTAATTAGCCTGCCTGCCTTAATTGGTTCCAGGAAGTTCTTGCTTGTTCTGGAACTGCCCCTGTTACCTTACCCAGGGAAAAGGGATCTACTTAATCTGAGACTAATAGATCTGGCTTCTAACATTCTCCTGTATCCATCTGGCCTGACCCTGTCACAAGTATTATATGCAATAAAGTTTTGGCTAACATACTCACATCCTTCCTTGATCACCTGGTGGTAAGAGACACAGGAACAGCCTTGCGGTTCAGGTTTCTCAATTTTTGAGTGAGGGATACAGTGCTTAGAAAATGCTAAGAACTATCAAAGCTGACTAGGGTTTACTTGACTAACTTAAACTTAAATCAAAACCTAATAAACAAACTAAGAATAAAAATTAGGGAAACTAAGCTTAGCCTAGTTCCTTTGAAACTTAAAGTTTAAGAAGAAGAAGTATAGCCTACTAATAGTAGCAGTCATCGTAGATAGATAAAATAGATAGAGTGCAGGAAGGAAGCGAGAATAGAGTAAAGTGAGAATTGGAGATATTCTTCTGAGGTGGGTCACTTCTTTTACAGGGAAAATGCCAGAAATCCTTCCTCTTATGCCCAAATTTCATTCCTCACCCACAGATGTGTTAGGGTACACTTACCCCATAGGCTAATATGTATGTGCATATTGACGACAGGAATGTACTCACATCAGTCTCTTGTGGTGTACTTCTTACAACATTGAAAAAAAACCCTATGCCATTCTCCATTGTCTATTGGTCTAGATAAAAGGTCATAGACATAGGAGTGGGTACTCATCTATTTAGGTAACAAGATATAGGTCAACTTTGCTTTCTGAGTAAAAGATCTTAATATAGATATGCTAACTTTGAGTTAGCTTATCATACAGGATATGGCCTGTAGGTCTCTTGCATTACAGCCAAGCTTACTTTAATATAAATCTATAAACCTATTACAATAAACCAAATACTTAAACTATATATATATATACACACACACATACAAGCAAGCAGGTTAGTCCTATAGGCTACACTTCCCGATATCTTCTTTGTGTGAGTTTAAGTGGAACAAAGTATGTCTTCTCAGCCTCTTCCTCCTATTCTCTGTGATGGGGTTGGGGAGAGGAAGAAATAATCCAGGCCTCTTTCCCTGGCATCCATGAGTCATGAAGAAGAAACCTCTCTGAATTCCCCTCCTTATTAGACCCCCTACCCTCGACAACTAGCTCTACCTTTTCATACCTCAGGCTCCACAGGGTTCACCCATTCCTCATGCTAAGACATGTCATTGGAGTCTGATTGCAAATGTGCTGGTTTATAGAATTTAGAATGGTTGTTAACCTTTTCACACGAAGTTTTGACGCAAAAAAGAAGAATGTCTTTTAACAATTGATATGGCCCTCCATGGTTCCCCATGCAGAAGTCTATTAAAACTGGAGAAGAGAGAGACTTCTGATGGGATAAACTTTTTTGTATTTAAATTAGAATTCAGGCTTTTCCTAGCCTTTTAATCATAAAAAGGAGAGAGCAAATGCTGAAGTAAGCATTGACTTCACAATGATGTAAATTGGGTTTGTGTACTCATGCAAACATAGTGAGAATTCAAAGCCACAAACCATCTCACAGTGGGAACAAATGGAAAATTAAACCTCTATTATTGTACTGGAAATTATAGGATTATATCCATCACCCATATCATATAACAAATGGTGTACCTAGCTTTGTTTGGTGGATTTGTAACAGTGTGTTATAAAACTGAAAACTCATAATAAGCAGCAGTAAAAAAAAAAAAAAGTTCCAAGGTTCTTTTTTATTTTATTTATTCTTTTTTATTTTAAGGCTTTCTGAAAAGGAAGACAATTTATCCTATGCGGTGTTGTTATAGCCATGCCGGTTCCAGGTCATTAGAGAGACAACATAGTGAGGTAATATCTTTAATTAGACCAACTTCTGTTGATGAGAGAGACAAGCTTTCAAGCTACACAGAGCTCTTCTTCAGGTCTGGGAAAAGTACCCAGAGTGCCACAGAAAAATACAAGATTGAACAGATTAGCATAAGTAGTTATCACATATTCTAAGGGACCATTCAAAGTGCAGAGGTCCATTAGCACCTTTGTGGATGAAAAGGGGAGTTCGTGGGTTACAGATTGTTGTAATAAGTCATAAATCCAGTGTCTTTATTAAGACCATATTTTTTAGTGTTTATCAAAGTTATGAATTTAAGATCCCAGGCTCATCTTTTGAGTGTTGTGCAGCTTTCCTCTGAGGGTCAGGTCTGATAGATGAGATATAGAGTGACCACTTTGTGAAAAGTGTTTGCCCACAGGTGATACGGTGTGTATGTGGATGAAACCAGACAATCACTAGGTTCTCAAATGAACTCACACAGAAGAATGATAAAAGACAAGGACACTGTATCTCCTATCCCCATCCTCAAAGGAAACCTGCACAGTACTTTCAAAAGATGAACCTGACAGCTTAAATTCATAACTTTGCTAGACATTAAAACTCAAGGACTGAATAGAGATACTGAGTTTGTGGCTTATTACAACCATTTATAACCCACTTTCCGCCCCCATCCCTGGTAGCTTCCCTGGCCAGCTCCTTTCCACTCTATGACTGGAGAGGCGTTAATGGGCTACTTCACCTTGAATGGTCCCTTGAAATATGTCATAATTGCTTATGCTAACCTATCTGCTCCATCACGTATTTAGCTGAGATACTCTGAGTGCTTCTCTCAGACCTGAGGAAGAGCTCTCTGTGGCTTGAAAGCTTGTCTTTCTCACCAACAGAAGTTGGTCCAGTAAGAGACATTACTTCACCCACATTGTCTGATGTAATTTAAGTCATTACAGTAATTGGGCCTATGTTGATAGTCACTCGAGTTGGTAAAAAAAAAGTAAAGCGATATTTGAGAACATTCCTTCAGGTTCTGATCTGTTGTTCAGTAGGTGCACAGTCCCCATATTATTTGCTAGTTGCGGACATTTTTATGAATGAGTATTTGTTCTCATCAATATTTGGAAACTGGCTATTTCCCGGAATATCCATATTTACAATGACAAAGGTACAAAGGTAATTGCTTGTGAACAACAGTATTCACTGTCCATCATTCAAAGTTCTTCTGTTTTAAATATCCCAGTCATCAAATCAGGGAGCAGAAGCACGTGACTTTGGTGACCCATCACATCACACACTCTGAATAACAAATAACCAGCAGGAAACAGTTGACATGAACAGTTTGCCAATAGATCCTTGGATCAAAATTGTTTATTCAAACTATCGGGTGAATGATTGCAAATAACAAATACATTTTCAGAAAACAGGATCAATTCCTGAACAATTTTTGAGTAAGAAAAAATGGCTAAATTTGCAATGAGTATCATTTGCAATGAAAAACTCAGCAGCTCTAGTAGTAACCAGAAATGGTTACCCTTTTAGACCCCAGGGCTTCCCAGAGGATTCAGGGGGTCTGGGGAAAAGCAATTTTGGGGGCCCCTTCCATAAAAAAAACTTGTAATACTAAAGAATACTATATTCTCATGGGTGCCCCTGTGAAGCCCAGGACCTGGGGAACATTGCCCCACTTACGCCCCCTCCCAGGGCAGCCCTGGTAGGCCCCGTATCTTCAAAAAGAAGGACTCTTGTAGATTCCAGTGGAAGCCAAAGGTCTCCATACAAGGGTCTGCCTGTGTGATTGTTTTTGCAGGATTACCTTATTTTTTAGACTATATCTACATTTGGAACTGGGGGTAGGATTTCCAGCTCAAGCAGACATACTTGCACTCGTTGTCATTGAGCTAGTGCACTAAAAATAGCAGGATAATCACAGCAGTATGGGCAGTGGTGAGTGATGCTAGCAGCCCTGAGTACAACCCCTCCGCTTACACTGTGTGGGTATGTACTCAGGGATGCTAGCCCTATTTGCTGCTCACCAGGACCCATGCTATTGTGGCTACACTGCTATTTTTATGTTATTAGCTTGATGAGAGCTAGCACATGTATGTCTGCTAGAGCTGGGAATCACACCCTCAGTTCTAGGTGTAGACATAGCCTTCAGTGTCAATCAGTGGGATTGGTCTACTAATTAGTGAACTGGTGTCTATTCACAAACAATGCTGGTACCATAGTTAGCATGCTTGTCGGTACTGCCATCACAGCAGCCAAGGAATAAATGAATATGGAGTATCCATAACATTAGGTACATTACTGGAGCAGTGCTGATAAGCTTCCATTGCAGTGGGGGTACATGGAAGCCTTCATTTTCCAGTGTGGTTGAGCAGGCACCTTTCATGACCAGAAAATAATAAGATTTTGATTAAAATATCACTTGCTGGAGAACATCATTTCTCAGCTTTGTTTATTGACCATAAACTTTTCTTTTATGACTGGATTTTTTTTCCAGTTTTTAGTCTAGACATTTATATTATCACTTCAGCACCATAAACTGAACTGCACTGTTGGACAAATAGGTTTAATACTGTGCTTCTTTCCATATCTTCTGATGTGTTGTCCAACATTTTTATATATAAGGTTTTGAAGTTTAGTGATATCTTGAACATCTTTAATAAAAAAATAACAATACTCAAAATGTCTGAATGATGGCTTTATAGTGCGTGAAGTTGGCTAGCAATTTGATCCATTGGAGAGTGACACTTCAGTGCTAAATGAGTATATTTGATGAGATTTCGGAACTATAGAATTTAAATACTGTACTTAAAATAGAACAACAGTTGTGAAATAGGATTAAAACCAATGACAAGTATCAGAGTGCAATAGTGGGCCATTTCTTCAGCTGGTGTAAATCAGCATATATTCAAGGGAATCATTCTGCTTTACACCCACTGAGAATCTGGCCCACTGTGTTTTATTTATATCAGTCTCCCAGTGATTCAAGTCTCAAAGAATTATTTTTTTATTTCTTGTTCATAACTCCAGAGCTAGTGGCAAAGGAGCTTTTTCTTCATTATTTATTGAAACTGGAGAGCAATATGTAGATTAAAATGGAATTGTTTTCGCAAATGTGGACCTGTGAGAATGCAAGATGGTGAGAGGATTAAACAAACCTGGTTTTGGATAAAAACAAATAATTGAGTGCTGGCTACATTTGTGTCCAAGCTGCTAATTGTAATACCTGAGGGTTTTAGTTTTGTTTGCTTTCTTCTGTGTCTCTTGAATATATTATAACTAGTTTAAAATCTGTACTTCAGCTAGTCATGCAACTCGGATTTATTATTTGCAAGGAAGCAACTTGCTATTGAGCATCTGAATGGATGCATTTGGCTGTGTGCTTAAAAAAATAGTGTTCAGTTATATAGATGACAGTAAGTGTTTGCTCATATAATTACAGTTTGTAGACCAAACAAGAAGAAATTTCCATTAACAAGTTATGAATATGATAATCAAAACAAATTATTATATTCCCTACTCCTATACAGAGGCAGATGTAATAATTTTTTAGAAATTAAAGTAACTATTCCTCGCTTTGGCTTCCTCATACATTTATGTGCCAAGTTTCAGCCTGAAGCAGATTTTAATGGCTGCATTACAGAACTCTCAAAGTGGTTATAATGAAGACACTGACAAACTCTGAACAATATCAGTAGTGCCCAGTGACACCACAAAATTACTTCTAGGAATGCTATACAAATCCTCATGCATTAGGGCATAAGACAACCACTAGATGATGGGAGGTAGGATGAAACTTCCCCTATGGTCATGTTATTCCATAAAGGTCCCTTATAAGGTTTTTTTAACCCTTCCCCTAAAGCATCTGGTACTGGCCCCTGTCAGAGACAGGATATTGGACTAAATGAATCGCAGGTCTGATCCCATATGGCAATATCTTTCTTCTTATGTGCTCTAAACTGATGTATGTGCAGATACGTATGTGTGTGTGTCTAATACCACATACAGAGGTTGCGTTTTAAAAAGTTGTACTAGTTTCAAAGTTTTTATGGGATCTGCAAATATTCCCTATGATATGTTCAGGATCTCTCTCTCAAACGGGTGGAAACAAATGAAATGTTTGAAATATATGGAGGTACTATCCATGTGATAAATTGTGGAAAGATATGATAAATTTCGTTAATCAAGCACCTTTGACCTCTCCAAACATACTCACTAGTCATATCTGCACTGGGACTACTCCTAACACTTCAAACCTCTGAAAAGCTTCCAAGAGTTGCCAGCTTTCTGAGGCTTGCCTAACTGTATTTATACTTAATATTATAATTATTTATTATTTATACTGTGCTAATATGTGGACAAATGTCTAATTGGGGTTAGGATAAAATTACTGAACTTACTGTCACTCATAAGGCAATTCCAGATTCAAAGCCAGGACCCCAGGGATTATAAGGGAGGTGAACAAAACATCTGTGCTAACAAATCCCTGGTATAATGCTTTCATCCTCACCATATCACTTGTGAAAAGAGTCTATATAAGCTCACTCCAAGCAACACCTCCTGTGAATTAAATTCCTTCCTTTCATGAACCAGTGAAGATAAAAATACTATTCCACTGCCGTTCATTAAGTATATTCTCTAAATATAGAGAATATATTAGAATGATAGTACAGATATTGAATTTGTCTTCATGAGACAAGGATGGCCTCATCATTCATGAGTGTCATAGCTAAGCAAAGACAGACATGAATAATGAAGCCACCCTTATCGAGTATAGATGAATTCAATTTCCTCTGCACTGTCATGTCATGTTTAATTCACCAAACTATCACACTTACTTTTGATTTTTTAAGTTGACTGAATATTCTAGCCCTCACTCACATAGTCTCTCTCTCTTTCTTTCAAGCCACCAGTGCGATGCATTTCTCTGCTTTTGTCCAGTATGAATGTCTCTACGCTCTCTCTGACACAATGACTGAGTCTGAACCCTACATGGCACACACAAAATTGAGAATATTAACAGCATCAGATGCCTATATTCTATGTCTCTGGCTTTCCTGGAGGATTTATCTTTGAAGAGTTATGTAGACTGGGCTGCATTTTCAAGCAGCAATGTCTAAACCTGCTTTACTGCAAGACTTATCTGGTAGCATGAATTCAAAGTTCCTTCAATTTCTCAACCACTTGTATGGTCTTCTTGTGACAAATCTCAGCACTGACCCTTGCTGCTGTAGCCTGCCATGTCTTTTCCATCCGAGTTCCATCAGCAGGCAACATTAATTTGGAAAGCTCTAGTTCAAATTTGTCTGGGTGTCCCCACATCAGTTATGGAGAAGCTTATGTGTAGTGAACAGAACATTCAGCACAGTGGTGTCTGAGAGTACACTTCCATACAGGCAAGAGTTCCCACAGTTTGAAATCAGGAATAGTCTGAAATGAGGGATAATCTGTGTAAGACCCCTGTCATAAACACATGGTTAAGGGTTAATGTCTCTTTTACCTGTAAAGGGTTAACAAGCTCAGTGAACCGGGCTGACACCTGACCAAAGGACCAATCGGGGGACAAGATACTTTCAAATCTTGGTGGAGGGAAGTCTTTGTTTGTGCTGCTTGTTTTGTTCTCTCTTGGAGCTAAGAGGGGCCAGACGTGCAACCAGATCTTTCTCCAATCTTTCTGAAACAGTCTCTCATATTCAAAATAGTAAGTACTAGATAGAAGACGGATTAGTCTTTATGGCTGTTTTCTTTATTTGCAAATGTGTATTTTGCTGGAAGAATATTTCACCTCTGTTTGCTGTAACTTGTACTTAGGCTAGGGGGGAAGGAGTCCCTCTAGTCTATGTAAAGTTAAGACCCTGTAAACATTTTCCATCTTGGTTTTACAGAGATAATTTTTACTTTTTTCTTTCTTTAATTAAAAGCTTTCTTTTTTTAAGAATCTGGTTGATTTTTTCCTTGTGTAAGATTCAAGGGGATTGGGTCTGGACTCACCAGGGATTAGTGGGGGGAAAAGGAGTGGGGGGAAAGGTTGATTCCTGTCTGTTTTAGGATCCAAGAAGTTTGGATCAGTGTATCTCCCAGGGAGGGGGAAGGAGGGAGAATGGTTTATTTCTCTCTGTTTTAAGACCCAAGGGGTTTGGGGTCTTGGGGTTCCCCAGGGAAGGTTTTGGGGGACAGGGAGTGTACCAGACACTGGAATTTCTGGTTGGTGGCAGCACTATCAGGTCTAAGCTAGGAATTAAGCTTAGAAGGGTACATACAGGTCCCCACTTTTTGGACGCTAAAGTTCAAACTGGGAATAATACTTTGACAACCCTGCTCTGTGCTCTGCACAAATATCCCACCATCCCTCCCTCCCTGTTCCTCCAACATCCCAGAGAATTAATAAACTGATCAAAAATTACCATATTTTAAAGAGTTCCATGTGCTGTGGCCATGTTAAACTATTGTCTAGTTAAGAAGTTAAGGATTTTATCCATATGTAAATTAAGATTTCAAGAAAAGAGGCATTTTAAGTACCTGGTGCAGTTAGCCCAGGTATTGCCTGCAGATTGCAATTCTTACAACTTTTCCCAAGTGTTGGCCACCTACTTGGCTAGAAACTACTATTCCCTTGGTGTTTACATTTATGCTCAGCCAATGAGCTGCCAAGACCCCATTTCATGCCTTGAGGTAACTGTGAACAAAGTGATGAAGTGCTACTTTGAATTGCAGCTGTTATGGGGGCAGGTGTTTTCTGCGGTGTTAGCCAATATCATATATGAGCTAGAATGCTTTGTACTTATGTTAAATTGTATAACTATGAACTGTGTTCCCAGGATGGTTTGTTCTCATGCTAAGTTTTATTATAGAAATCTACTAATAGTTTAACTGTTCCAACCTTTGTTCTTTGTATGTGCAGAATCTGTCAGAGTAAGATGTATGTTCTGTTAGGGAATGTTACATATGAATTGTGTTCTAGGTACAATTAGTGCTTCTTGCACTCTACAGTTCATGAACATCTGGAATGTTATTATGTACGGTTGCTACAGATACCTTTGTATCATGAAAAACAGGTATGAAACTAGATAAAAAAAGAGGAATAAGGTGTATTAATTTTCTATTAGTAATAAATAAGTGGAGTATAAATATGAGCAACATTAAGTTCATACTTTGGAACAGATTGAAACTGCTGCAAGCCTATTCTTCAGAGCTGGTAATGTTTGAACCTCTTTGTTTGTGCTGATTTATCTATTTTTAATAAACTGATTGAGCCAAATTATATAAAGTCCTATTAATCAATGATCTGAACTGAACCACTAATATAGTGGAAGAGGTGTCGATAGTGTAGCTGGATGACAGACATTTAGCCTCTTTTCAAATTTCCACTGCCCGATTCAGAATTAATGTGGATACCTTGACTGTCCAGTTCTGGACTCATGTTTCAGCCAGCCTAAGCGTGCACATAAACCTATAAAAATAGAGTCTGTGCAGAAGAGCATATGACCATTGCTCCACTGTGCATGCACACAAGCATCTGTGGAAAATGGCAGGTTCTTAGAGAGACAAGGTGGGTGAGGTAGTATATTTTATTGAACCAATTGAACTATCTACACAACTGCTATGTCCACAAATGTATGGTGGTGTTATGTACATACATTGTATCTTCTACATTCCTTAATAAAGGGAAGGTCACTGAGACTCAATTTCAACCCAGTTATAGTAGTAGAAGATTCCGTGAGAATGATTCTTCAAGTTACCACCATAAACTCCTTTGAGAAAAAGGAAACATTTTTATGTTATATTTACCTAATAGATGAGATTCGGTCTCTTAGATGAGATATGAAATCAATTAAATTCCATGGCAGGCGAACACCCTGAGGGTAGTGTGGTTTGTAACACTAGATTAATATTCTCCAAGACACTGCGTGGGCTTAGCTAAACTAACTTCAAAATTAGCTTTATTGGCCACATGCAGAATTTTTTTTCTTTCATAGTCAATGCTGCAATCATAGATAATTTAGCAGAAATATTCAGTAAATAATTGGTTCATAATATTTCAGCTTTAGGGACTTAAATCTCATTCTCATAACATGAATCCAAACAATAAAAATACCAGGAGCTTGCTTAACCTGGCAATTTTAGTTTCCAGTGAGCCCCATATCTTTCCATTTTGAAAAATTGAGTCCATTCTTCAAAAGTAATGAGAGAATGCACAGAAAAATTATAATGGAAAAAGGAGATTAGTTCACAGGTCTACACAGAAAGTACTCAGGCTGAAGACAAAATGATTGTAATAAGCACTAAGGTTTTGGAGTGCATCCATATGTAGTAAGTGATATGAATTTAAGCTGGAGATTTCTGTTATGCTTTTCCAAACTGATGACTTCTGAAACTGAGCACTGAAGGAGATAATAAGGAACTGATTGTGGATATGTCTTATTGTTTCAGTTGTGAGTACACGCTTCCTAATTAGGCTCTAGCTTGCAGGGTACCAAGAAGCAATAATCAAAATAACTAGACAGAGAAGAATCTTCATGATGATTTGGAAAATTCACGGTCTCTCTAACAGAGATAATCAATCCCTCCTACTCACGACTCATCGTAAAGGATGTTTGTCTTCATATGTGCTGGAACTCAGAGTACTGGGGGTGCTGCCTGGTTTGAAGTGGTTTCCATTATATACAGGGCTTACAGTTTGGTTAAATGCCTTTTAGTACCCTCACTATAAAAATTGTTCCAGAACCCCCATTTGTCTTCCTAGGAATTTGGAGGCTCCATAATGAACATTTAATTGTTGAGTGAGTTCCTGTTTTGACATATGTTTTTATGTACCATAGTGTCTCTCTTGAAATGCAGGTATATTTGCGGGAGGATGGTGGTAATGGTATAAAAGCCTGAACAAAACAATAAAATAGATTAGAATGAAAGAGGAAGACACAGAGGGGGACAGGGATTATGTCTCTTTGAAATAGTTACATCACCGGTCATTTTCTCCCAAATGTAATAAGATTCTGAGATGTATTTTGATTATTTTTTCATGTGTCCACCATTGTTCCTGATTTTACATCTTGATTTTGTGTGGACTCGCAGTTGGTTAACTGTATATGATGAAATAATTTGTGCTGGGAAAAGCCTACACAATTAGAGTGTATATAGGATCAACAGCTAATGTTTAATGTAGGCATATGTTGTGATATACAGAGAAACTTTGTTTTGATATGGTCTTTTCTTTCCATAACACCCTAGAAATACTATGAGACAATGAGTAATAAATGACTGAAAACTATTGTACAGACATTGCATGGTGAATAAATTAAAGCATTTAGTCATAAAACCAGTAACAGAAAGAGAATGAAATTAAGAAGTATAGGTAAGGGAGGCAAGGTATCTAGCAGAACAAATTAATGTAATCATTTTCAAACATGTCAACTTGAATCAACGATGGTAAACAATTGCTGTTTGAATGCATGTTTGAAACTTGCCAGCTGAGTGTGATAAAATGGAAGAGAGTTATAAATTGTTGGGGCATAAAATAGGCATATTTATCTGCCTATTTATCATCATTTAATCAAATATGGAGCCCTCAGTTAGTGCCTAGTAACTTAGGAGACTACATTGCCTCTTTATTCATAGTTCTGTCAAAGTGTAGCAAGCCATAACATATTCCCTCTCACTTTTTTGTGTCAGTGATTTCAGCACATTTCTCTGGGGACAAATTTCTCTAATGATGAGAGATAATTCAGTATTGTGCTTGCTGAATCCTAAGTAAAGAGCACTAACTCATGCAACTTAAAATATTTGTAGTGGTTTGGGGATGTAGCTTTTTATTGTTCTGGCTGAAACTACTAATACCCTAAGTATCAGACTTTGGAGTGACTGTGGATTGGAATCACATTATTATTATTTATTTATTTATTATAGCCCCACAGTTACGGTATGTGCTTCAGAGAACACATATAAGACTAGACTCAGGAATTTTACCATTGACTTTAATGGAAACAGAACTAGGCCAATGTTAAGTGCTTTTGAAAATTCTATGGCTGCAAGACACTTATCCATCAACTAAATCACCATTTCTGTTGTGTTTGGACTGTTTGTGTACTGCTGAGAAGTCCAGTTGTTAAGCATTTTGGTCTTGATTCAGAAAACATGTATGCACTTAACTTTAAGCATGTAAATAAATAGTACTACTCACAGGTGTAAAGTTAAGTATGTGCTTTAAGTGCTTTGCTGAATTGGGTCTTATTGAATACGGTAAGTAAAATCACATTTTCCATTGCACAAATCGTTTGAGCTGTAAGGTTCTGAACATTTACAAGCTATGAACCAATAGGAGCTATATAGTGCATTTGAGAGCAGTATTTGGCTCTATGGGTATTCAACATAGCAGTCTAGAATGGATTTTATACATCCTCTCTCTTTTGAAGACCCTGAAACTTCATTTACTTACTACAACATTTTTTTTCAATACTTTGAAACTTTCCCTCAGTTTAATTCAGTGTTTAAGTTACAATAGTTGTCTTTTCTTCTTATTAATAACTGACATGGACTGATTTTCATTTATATAGGTTTAATGAGTTACATTAGCTAGGATTTTCTAAAATGTTTAGAAGTGAAATAAACCTTCATGTTTCAGGGTATAGAAGCCAACTACTAATTTACAGGAGTTCAAAAGGAACATCCCCCATGAACAAGTTATTTCATTACAAAGTTTCTTGCTCCTTCCTTTGAAGCATGTGGAAACAGGATACCAGACTAGACCACTAGCCTGATCTGTTGTGTCAATTCCAACGGTTTCTTCACATGGTTTGCTTCTTCTTTTTTCCCAACACTTAATTAAAATTTGAGGGCCATCTACAGACCACAGGCTGCCAGAGTCTTTGTTTCTCTTTGAACTGAGGTAGCCCTTCTGTTAGTGTTCGAAAATAAGTACTTTTCCTGCTATTGATGATTCCATGTTTCGGAAGGTACAAAATGCTTCTCTACTCTTCATTCTAAAGCAGTTGTTTTCTCCACTGAATTTCCCATACTTTCCCTTCTGCTTCAGATGGCAATGTAACACTTTCCCATCAGACAATAAACTCACATGTCTGAAGAACTGTTATAATCTTAATTCATTATCAGTGGAATTATCTCATTATGAGTGTACAGGATGGTTCCCACTGCCACTCACATACAGCTCTCACCACATTTCTCTTCTGCAGCTTAGCATCTGTCCTCTTTCTCCTTCCCCCTCACTGGCTCTACTTCTCCATCCTCATATCCTCACCCCTCTTCAGTTGCCACCAGCTCTACCTGCTCCTCTCCCCCTTGCCATCCCGATTTCTTCATTCCTCCCACTGGCACAAATCCTGGTACCACGTCCTCTTCCTAGGTCCTTACATTCAGGCTATGTTTAAGGCTGGTGTCTACGCTGCCACTTTCAGCGCTAAAACTTTTGTCATTCAGGGGTGTGAAGAAACACCCCCCCAAGCGACAAAAGTTTTAGCACTGAAAAGCACCACTATAGACAGCACTTTATTGCTGGGAGCTGTGCTATCACACTCATTCAGGGTGTGTATTTGCTATCGCCGTGAGAGCTCTCCCCCGGCGATAAAGTGTGTCTATATTGCCCACGTCACAGCTCTGCTGCGGCTGCACTGTAAGGTGGGTATTGTAGAAATACTCTAGATCTTGCTATATCTTTCTGTATAACATCTCTAAGATACATCCTTTCCTATCCATCCACATAGCTAAAACTCTCATCCAGGCTTTCATCATCTCTGCCTCTTGATTACGGCAACATTCTTCTTGCTGGTTTTGACAAATGCAATCTTCCCCCACTCATCTCCATTCCAAATGCTTCAGCAAAGATCATTTCCCAGCCAGCATGCTGATCATATCACCTCTCTCTTTGCATCCCTCCACTGGATCCCCATTTTCTATCACATCACACATAAGCTACTTTTCCTTACTTTCAATGCCTGTCATGGCCAACCCCCAGAGGTGAGGTGTGTGGTCACGTGCCCCCCTGAGATTTGCTCACATGGACTGAGCATGCTTAGTAATACTGCTGAAGCCGGGTGCCCTCAGTCAGTCCCCTCACTATCAACAGGTGCGGGCCATCTCTGCCTACCCCACTTTACCTATCATCTCTCATTTATTGTTGAAAGCTTAACTTCCACCTCCAATCAACTCATGATGCCAGCTTCCAATGTTCCCTTGATAAATTTTCAAACAAGCACCTTCTTGCTTTTTCCCACACAACACCTCACACTTGGGAAGAGCTCCTGTAAATGTCTGTACAACTAACCACTGTCCTCCTTCAAATGGTCCTTCAAACTCTCCTTTTCTGTGATGCCTACAAAAATACTTAACAACAACTAGGCTGCTGGTGTGCAGAGACCACTGCCTTTCATGCCAATGATTGAGCTCTATCATGCATGAAACCAACATTGTCTCAATTCCTGGTACTCTGCCATGTGTCTGTATCCATCTGTTGTCTCTTGTCTTACCCTTAGGTTGCAAATTCTTTGGGGTAAAGGACTATCTTTTTATTCTGTGTTTGTACAGAGACTCGCACAGTGGAGTCCTGGTCAATGACTAGCTCCCCATCGGTTCTATGGTAAAAATAAATAATAATATTAATAATAATAATACACATAATTGTATTTGGTCTGAAAGTTCTGCAGACATGATTCAGGGTTCACAACCTTGACTGGCCTCCCACTTACCTCCAAAATCTAAGTGACCCTAAACTTTGGTGAATATGGGGATGACTCCACAGTTATATAAGTGAAGGAGACTCAAGACCCTCATATTTTCTCTGGTAACCTACGCTTGCATTTATTAAGCTGTTACATTGACAGTGCCTGTGCCAGAATGTTGTCAATGGATGCTACTTTTTAAAATGTTTACTATTTCAAAAATAAAAGAAATGGGGAACACATATCAAAGAAACAGTCATGGCCTAGATAAATACCAAAATAAATCAGTAACTTCAAGAGTGATGCTGCCACTCCATCTCTAATGCACAAAACTCTATCAAGTGCTGTAGCGTAATTGTATAAATAGAACTGTTGTGAGACTACTAACCTTAAACACAGCTGGGGGAATGAAAGATCTCAGCTTTAGCTTTAAATTGCCTTACTCTTGCTGGTTAAAAAGCCATACTCCTAAAAATTACTTTAACGTTGATATGTAGGGCCAATCTCTCTGGTACATGCTAGTTGATTTCCATTGCTCTGACAATGCAAAGCAGCCATAAACCTTGCTTAGCCAGCCAGCTAAACTAGATTTACATTTGCTTTGCATCACTGGACTGATGTAAAGCAGCCAATATATTGGTGAAACTGTCCCATAATATTTCATAATATGCTGGCTAGATAGAAAGATTTTAGAATTAGCATCAACTTGTGGCTTTGAGTCACATGCCTGAATACGGGATGGTGTGGAGCTGCAGCTCCCATGAGCACTCTGGTATAGCTAGGGGACAGTGCAGGATGCACCATTCATGAGGATGCCTGGGACAAACAAGGTTCTTAATGTCATGATTTCTCCTGGACACCCTCTCATAATCTGGTCCTTTCCATTTTGTTAGCTAACTTTGAGGGTGCTGTGATAGGCAGCATTCTATGATGATACTTTCCTTCAGGAGATTTATGCTGAGGCATTAAAGATAAATGTGCCAAATGATGCATGGGGCCCCTCATCTTCTTTTGAACTTTCTTTTTAATATCTAGGAAAGTTGGTATTTCAAGTCATCCCTGATCCCAGTGCTTAGGGGCTTGAAAAATATCAACTGTATTAATGAATGTACTTTGAAGAAAACATTTGTTAGGGGGTCCTGGAGACGGGACCATGAAAAACATAATTGGTGGAATGGAGTGAAGTGGCTAGACCTCTGATTATAAATCTAAAATATTAAAGTAATGAATTCACATAACCTCTACTACATATCAAAGGTTTCACCTTACTGGGGTATGCTTTTAATTTATACTCCTTGTTTCAGGCCAAAAGCAAGCCTGATAAATTGAACAGCGAATTCCTAACATGATTGAAAACTGACGTCGGATGGTTGCTGTCCTCAGAAATGGGAGGTTACCATCCAGCAAAATCCTGGACTACTAGGGTAGCTCATGATACAATTTATTGGTGCTTTTAAACCCCTGCAACGTGAGAAGACATAATGCTCTATTTAAAAAGAGAAATATTGGAACATTTATGCTCTTTGATGATTTATTGTACTTTTAATTTGCTTTGTTTCAGCAGAGGCAGCTGTAAAAAGGTAGAATTTAAGTGCTTCCAACTAGCAGAAAGGAACCAGTGTTAATGCTTCTAAATAAATTATTTTTTTAAGGGAGGGTGTAAGGTGTGCATTGGAATGAAGATGCAGCCAAGTTGTAGTTCATATGTTATGAAAAATATAAGTTTAGGAATCCTTTAATATTCTTTATTATATAACCTTTCCTTTGCAAAAGACTTGGTACTTTTGACATATCTTGGCCATGAAATATGTTAAGATCCCAGAGCTAACAGTTAAATACAATGGATGAAACCTGTTAAATATCAGTGGTGAGTAAACAGAGTATGTGACAGAGGCTGAGTGGTTATGGCACCAGCGTGGGATTTAAAATACTTAGTTAAGTTCTTTGATCTGCCCAGACTTTCTGTGTGGCCTAGAGGAAGTCACTTAGGCCCAGTTTGTTAAAGATATTTACTACATTGCTCCACTCTGCTTTGCAATGGTTAAGCCACAGCTTGAACCTGGATCTCATGCATGATAACAAACACCACCACTTATGGGCTATCCATTTAATTTTTGGGGGTGTCATTCTCTGAGTTTCTCCAGTTTCTCCCTTTCTAATTCTCCTTTCAGAAGCTGTGTGTGTGGCAATCCATTCTTTTAACTGAGCAGAAATTGATGTGATTCCATGGCAACAAGGTTCAGTCAGCAGCAACAGAAGATGTTCCTTCATTCCTGAAGGGACACAGAGCAACTTCAAAAGTAGCCCTAGCTCTGACAGTCCTGGGAGTGAGGAACTGAGATTCGTTTGTATATCAGAGAGATTTATCACCGGCAATGAACTGAAGAACAAACAGATGATTTGACACAACTGCCAGACTTGCTCTTTTCACAACAGCAGTATTTTACTACATCTGGAAAGCAAACAAACTGTTCTTCTTTGTCTTCCCCAGTGTGCTTAGAGAGTCAGCTCACTAGGCTGCATGTAGATCAATTTGTTTCAACACATCAACATTTCCTTTTTAACCTTTCGATCTATAAGTCTCCACAGGATCTCGATGTTTTCATCAGTTATATATTTTCATTTTGCACTGGTGATCAATAGCACTTCAGAGTACTAATGTCATAGAATCCCTTTGTTTTGGGCTAGTGAGTGAATTATAACTAAATAATGCATTTCAAACAAGAGAACAAATGAACATTCTCCCTCCAGCACACAAAGAAACATGCAAAAAGAAATCACTGGACACAAAGGCATTGATTTTATGGTTCCAAATGTTTATCCTTCTGAAAATAAGTAAAGACAACTTGTAACTGCAGGCAATAGAGACAAGTAGAGTGTTGTAATATATTATCCTACTCTGGAAGGTGCACAGGGGCAGAAGACTTCAATATACCTCTAATTTTTTCAGCATTGAAATGAGGGATGACATGAAAAAAGAGGAAGAGAGAGTGAAATAATGATGATGAAACTCATGCACATATTTCCGAAAAGAATTCACTAATTAAGAAACTCTGCTTTTATTTTAATACTAGATATAAGAGAAGATCAAAGAATGAGGGGGGAAAGAGCATAAAAAGATGCAGCAGAATTCCAAACCTTATGAAAATGAAGGTACTGTTATTGTTTTACTTGAACTTCATTGTTACTAGTACTTACTCATGTGCTGTTACTACTATTTAAGTGAGGTACTTGGAAAGGAATACAGATTCTGGATTGAGTGTTGATGCAGATCAAAGCAACCCTGGTAAGCCCCACTTTTATGTAGGACTTGGGGAATACCCAAAACTTCTATGCAGATGGAACACCCTAACTACTTCCAGGAAAAAAAAGTCAAAGTGAATATTGTGACAGACCCAGGCCAGTGGTGTACAGGAGTCTGGTAGAGGGCAAATATACTGGTCACTGGATGAGTAGTTTTCTGTTCCCTGAGTGACCAGAGCAGGGACTGCATTAGAGTAATCAGGAACCTGCTAGAACCAATTAAGGCAGACAGGCTGATTAGAACACCTGCAGCCAATCAAGGCAGGCTAATCAGGGCAACCTGGGTTTAAAAGGAGCTCACTCCAGTCAGGTGGGGGAGGAGCCAAAGGAGAGGAAGTGTGTGTGAGGAGCTGGGAGCAAGAGGCACAAGGAGCTGAGAGTGAGAAGCTGTGCTGCTAGAGGACTAAGGAGAACGAGTGTTATCAGACACCAGGAGGAAGGTCTGTGGTGAGGATAAAGAAAGTGTTTGGAGGAGGCCATGGGGAAGTGCTCAGGGAGTTATAAGCTGTCATGCAGCTGTTACAAGAGGCATTATAGACAAGCTGCAATCCACAGGGCCCTGGGCTGGAACCCAGAGTAGAGGGCGGCCTGGTCCCCCCAAACCTCCCAACTCCTGATCAGACACAGTAGGAGTTGATCCAGACTGTGGGGAAGATCATGAGGTGAGCAAATCTGCCAATAAGTGCAGGACCACTAAGGTAGAGGAGGAACTTTGTCACAATAACATTCTTTTTAATAAATTGTGTAAGGAGCAGGGCTGGCTCCAGGTGCTTGGTGGCCAGGGGAAGGGGTGGCACATCGGCTCTTCGGTGGCAATTCAGCGGTGGTCCCTTGGTCCCTCTCGGAGGGAAGGACTTGTTGCGAAGTGCTGCCGAAGAGAAAGTGGGTGGTGGAGCTGCGCCGAAGTGAAAAAACCCTGGAGCTAACCCTGGTAAGGAACTCCTTGAGCACAACACAATCCATCCAGTGTTTCCATCACTCTTTGCTGATGAATAAATTCCCCTTAGCCACAGAATCTCTCTCTCTCTCTCAGGGGTTCTCAAACTGGGGGTTGGGACCCTCAGGGGTTTGCAAGGTATTACATGGGGGTTGCGATCTGTCAGCCTCCACCTCAAACCCTGCTCTGCCTCAGCATTTATAATGGTGTTAAATATATACAAAGTTTTTAATTTATAAGGGGGGTCGAACTCAGAGGCTTGCTGTGTGAGAAGAGGTCACCAGTACAGAAGTTTGAGAACCACTGACTATTTAATCTCCCTATAAGAGCAATTCTTACACAAATATGCGATCACCTATTATGTGGTTTAAATTCAGTTATTAGATATCTGACAATAAATTATGGTTTTCAAATTTTTGGGCATATTCTGCCCGCAAGATGTATGTGCACAACTTCCCCAAGTAGTCAGTGGCATTACTTTGTGTATGTGAGAGATGCATTTGGCATATAGTAAGGGCTCAGTTTAACTCCCATTGATGTTAATGTGAGCTTTCAGTTGACATCAAAAGGAGCTGTATCAGCCCTAACAAGGACATCATCAAGGAGAAAGAACTGAAGAGAATTTCTCTGAAAGAAAAAAAGGTTATATATCTGTGAGGTGCCTGTCATAAATAGATAGCTAAGGGTTAATGTTTCTTTCACCTGTAAAGGGTTAACAAAGGGAACCAAACACCTGACCAGAGAGAACCAATCAGGAAACCAGATTTTTAAAAGCTCAGGGACGGAATGTTTGGTCTGGTGTCTTTTGTAACTTCCCTCCCCTTGTCTTCTCTTTACTTCCTCAGGCTTCCCCCTGGGTTATCCTGGAAGATGAACTTGTACTTAAACTCCCTTGAATTACAAAACGGAGAGGGCAATTTACCTTCCTCCCTCCTTCTTCCCCTGAGAGCTACACAGATTCACCCTCCGTAAATCTAACACAAAGAGAATTTCCCTTCCCTTCGTTCCTTAGACTACCACAGAGAATACTCCAACAGGTCTTAAAAAAGAAGTATTATATAAAAGAAAGAAAAACATGAACATGATCTTGCATCAAGGTGACAATAATACACGGCTATTGCTTAAAATAAAAAATATGAATAAACAGCCTTATTCAAAAGAAATACAATTTAAACATATCCAGCAAATACACCATGTAATACAAAAAAACCCCCAATAACAGGCCTATTGTATTTCTACCTTATGTTAATCACAGATTGAACTGAAGATTAGAAGCTTGAAGATAGAAAGACCCCTCTCATAGCTGAGAGCCAGACAAAAGACACAGACCCAAACATTCCATCCCTGAGCTTTTAAAAATCCGGTTTCCTGATTGGTCCTCTGGTCAGGTGTTTGGGTCCCTTTGTTAACCCTTTACAGGTGAAAGAAACATTAACCCTTAGCTATCTATTTATGATAGTGCCCACCCCCAAAAATTGTGGATGGAGGGGTGGCAAGAAATACAGAAAACCTACTAAAATGATGGAGGGGATATTTAACATCTGAAATAGCAGAAATTTACTGACCTTCAGATTATTTTCATTCTTTAATTACTTATTCTTACAATAAAATTTAGTGAAGGTGATAGACTCATATCATTTACAGTAAAGTAGTTCTAAAGTCCCATGTGGGAACTGTGAGAGTCCAATAGCTTCACTGTTGAATTTCCGACTGCAGAAAAGCCAGAAGATCCTTGCAAAAGCCCCATGAAGTTCCAGAACCTTCCTTCAACTAAGAATGTAAATGCTGCCAACAGTGAAGCTTTTCATGCATCATAAGGCCAGAATAAGTGCAGCCTTTTACAATTTTTTTTTCTATCTAGTTACTTGAAAACGTTCCCTAATAGTCCAATCTGATAGTTGGTTCTGTTTTTCCATTTTGCCAGCCGGTGGCCAGCAGCCCTTACTGACAGGTTGTGTGGATTTCTTACTGGTAAGGCAGTTTCTTTACTGAATGAAATTCACTTGAGCATCTTTTTCTTTAGAAAAAGATAAAGGTGACCTCTGACTGGCAACTGGGAAGTGAAATTTTCTTGACTCGTTCTGATTCCTTCTTTTTGTAGAAAGAGATGTTTGATTATTTTTGTAATCACTATGAGCTGAGAATAACAACATTTAAATCAGTATAAAAGAGGTGGAAAGGTACAACAACAGAAACACTGTGAAACATTCTGGATACTAAAGTGCAGAAATATATCTTGAGAAGCTGAATATCTACAATTAGTGTATGATTTATTGTTTGCACCTTGTTGAGTGATGAGCCCTCAGCTAGTGGTACGCATTACGCAGTAACTTACTCAGTGAAAAAGCAACTTGCACAGGGAACTATTAGAAAGGCCAACAAAATCCATCTGAGAATATGATTCCACCTTCATTTTATGTGATTTAAGTTATTGAATGAATCTATAAAATAAATGTCACTGGATTATAAATACATGGATTTTCTGAGGGAAGAGTAGCATTAGAGAGGAAATAAGGAATTTCAACTCCCTCAGTATAGTGATAGCACAGAACTCTATATTTCTGTGGTTTTGGGCTGGCCTGCTATGTGTGTCTGGTGCAGGGGAGGAAGGAGAAGTAGAAGGATCAACTTTTGGGGGGAAGATTATAATGCAGCATCCGTGAGCCTTGAATTCTTGAAGTCATTTATATCAGTGACCATACTGAGTACTTTATAGTCAGTTTTTCATCATGGCAAAAATAACACATTTTGTAAAATGATGCAAAGAATAATCTACTGCAAGAATGTGAGGTTGAATTCATCAGAAGACAAAATATTTTCACATAATTTTAGAGATCCTTAAACAATGACCAAATGTTCTGTATGTTTTCCATAGTCCAATCTGGAATGTGCAATTTACATAGTTTTATAGCTTCTCCTACTGAATTGCTAAGTATAGGAGCATGCATATTCCCTTATGCACAGATGTGTATACACTTGGGAACATACACACAGCATTCAAAAACATCAAGGGCTGTTTTTTCAAAGACCCATGTGAAAACTTTCTGCAACTGTGCAGCTTCCATTGACTTTCATGCATAGTCATATGCAAGGTGCTCTGTTTTTTGCAACGGCTGCAACTAAAACTTTTGTCAAAGGCCCCCTGGGTTATATGGGACTCCAGTACTGCAGACTTGAAGTTCTGCATCAGCCTCAGGTAAATTTAAAAACAGTGGAAGTATTAAAAAAATTAAATATGAAAATTCCTAATTGCCATCAGTACAGTATTTCTTGTGTTGTTTATTTGCCTTATCTCCATCGCATCATATCCTTTCCTAACTCTATCGGATTTTATTTGGTAAGTTAATGCTGACCTTACCAACTGTTCATGGTCTCACTTTCATGTCCCCCTTGTCAGGGTTTTCCATAGTGGTATTTGAAGGATAGCCTATAGCAGTGCTACTTTTGCAGGGGCTGGAGGGGTTGAAGAACACCAGAGTTAGTGGTTAGGCACAGAACCTCTTCACATCCCTGGAGATCAACTGGTTTTCGAGGCTGAGCCTCCCTCAGCTCCTGAAATAGCAAAGTGTTGCCCCCTAGGTATGTGCACATAAAGAAAAAATGTTTCTCGTAGAAATGTATGTACATTCCAAACTGTAATAGAAAATAAAGACTAATGATACTGGTCCATTCTGAATGCAATGTTGCTGTAGCCATATTAGTCCCAGAATATTAGGGAGACGAGGTGGGTGAGGTATTGTCTTTTATTGGACCAACTTCTGCTGATGAGAGAGTCAAGCTTTCAAGCTGCACATTGCATTCCTGACAGAGGAGGGAATCATCTTGAGTGGAGGCACAAAAAAGAACCCAGGTCCCAACCCATGTTAGAAGAGGGAAGACTCACAATTTGTGGCTGGTTCTTTGAGAACCAGTTCTTGAAAATTACAAGAAAAACAAAATAATAACTGATGGTGGCCTCTTGGAGTTTGCAATAAAACAACCACGCCATCAGCATATAATAAAACCAAGATAGATCTACTCTTACTTTGTGGTGTAGAGAAGTCATTTTCCTTTAAGATATCTACCACATCATTGAGATACAATTAAAAAGAAGAGATCTCAGAAGGCATCTATGGCAAACTCCCTTAGAAGTAGGAAAAACATTAGTACATTCTCTGTTGACTGTAGCTCTTACCCTAGCCATACAACCATGCTGTAGAGCCTCCAAAATATATAAAAAGTCTTATATTGATACCCATCCTTCTAAATTTCACCCAAAGTTTGTCTTGGTTAACAGAATCAAATGCCATCTTTAGATCTATGAAAGCAGCATACAATCTAGAATCCTTAACCACAGTATATTTATAAATCATGTAGGATAAACTGAAACAATTATCAGTTGTGGTTCTAACAGCCCTAAAACCAGACTACTGTTAGTGTAGTAAATTAGTCTCTAAAGTCCATATTTCAAGTTTAGATAGTAAAAATATGGAATACATTTTCCCTTCTTCAATGAACAAATTAATATGCATATATGAAACAGGATTCTTTTTATCCCCTTTTTTTAAAAATAGGAACTGTAATACTAGATTTCCAGCCAGTCAGAATCCATCCATTATGATTAATGACAGTAAACATTTAGCCAAGACTAGAGACAACCAATCAAAATTCTCCTAAAAAATGTATATAGGCAAAACAATCTTACCTTGGAGCTTTCTTCCATTGTTGGGCTAAAATAAATGACAGGACTTCATTGTCCATCACTGAAGGCCAGAGTGCTAAATCAAAGCTGGTGGTGCATCTACTATGCGTGGTGCATCTACTATGGTAGAGTTAGATTAAAAAAATGGTTGGGGGGAATATTAAAGACCTGGTCAAAATGCTTCATCATAAATATGAGGTTCCTCAACTGGAATGTATCTGCCAAAGCCTGAGGCTGGCATCTTCCAAAATATGGAATAATTTTTAGATTTAGTTGCTAATTCAAAATCCTTCTACAAGGATCTGAGATATTGTGATGGTGCACTCCATATGTTTATGGAAATATACTTATGAGTGTAAATATAATGTAAGTGGAATGTGCTTTATGCAATAGGTCTCTTGTAAGATATCATTACAAAGTTTATAATCTACTGAGTGTGTTCATTCTATTTGTATGAATGTATCATTCTTGTATCTGAAGCTAGAAATATGAAATATTACTCTAAAGTCCTATTGTAACTATGCAAAGTATGAGCCATTAATGGTGGCTTGGAAACTTGATGGCTCCCATTAACTAGAACAATTGGTTGTGAATGGCTCTGTTTACTCACAAACTTTCCTGGGTATGTGCAGGCTAACCCTGAAAGAACAGAGAATGAGGTCTTACAGTGACATGTGATCATGTCATCTGGTACTGAAATCCATCTTAAACCTGGTGCTTTTCAAATTAGAAGGAGGGTTGGGGACCCAGAGAGACAAAGGATTCCCGCCTTGTGCCAAAGATATAAAAGGAGGTAGAACAGAACAAATGGGGATGCCAGTCATGAGAAATCCCCTAGTTACCAACCTGAGCTGGAACTTGTCTGTTACAGCTATCCCCCTATTTCATTTTGTCTCTTACAGCTGTCCCCATACTCCATTTTGTTCTCCTCCTGTGGCCGCCCCCTCCCTGGCTGTTAAGTTGTTTACCAGGACCACTGCCCTTCTCAAAGGGAGGGCCCCTTAAAGTTGTTTACCAAGAGCCATTGCCCTTCTCAAAGGGATGGCCACTTGTGCTAAGTGGGACCACTGCCCTGTTCAAAGGGTTAGTCCTGTTATCACCTTGTTAAACCTGGCTCGGTGTAGGGTAGGCCAATGTCCAGAGCGCAAGACCTATTGTGGTTAAGACTTGTGGCATGAGTCATAGGCCTCATTGCTTTGAGTCACGTACTGCACAGGAGACTCTCGCCCAACATTCCCTCTGTAATCCCCCATGTTTTCCCTGCCTCCTCCCTCCCTGTGAGAAGGGAGCCAATCAAAGTCACTGGTTGGGAAACGGCCCTGAGTTTGCCTTAAAAACAGACATTTATAAAACTAACACAGAAAGTTCCTGCATGTCTGCGGCTGATCAGCCAGGGGTTCTTGGGGGTCCTTTACTCCTCTGTTTTATTTTTGAGCTTTACCCCGTTTTTTGAACCCCCGCCCCGAATGAACGAGCGCGAGAGATCTCCTGATTATGAGACCAATACTAGCCTTCTGATGTTCTTGGTCGGCTTTACTTGCATGTGTTTGGGGCTGGTAAGAAGCCTCTGTGAACTCGTCTACCGTTTACTTTATATTTTAAGCTGCTGGCTCTGTCTCCCAGCACACAGACTACAAGCTAACCTTGGTCTGGTCTAAAACCTCTCCTAAACTGCAGCAACTTGCTACTAAAAATAAGTTGGCTGCGCAAGCTCTGCCCGTGGGCTTTGCCTTGGGGCCCTGCTTGCAACGTATGCCACTGCTGCAGCCACCGTCGCAGGGCCACATACCCCTCTGCCCCGTAATTCCCCATAGCATGAGGTGCAACACCAATAGTTTGTTTTTAGTTAATAAGTCTAAATTTGTTAAGATTAAGACTTGTAATGTTCACCTGCCTTGTTCTTGTTACCTCTATAGATGTAAAGCTTGTAGTTTCACACTAGCTCTTGTTAAGTTTGCTGTTTGTTGCTCCGTAGAGTTGCTTGTTTAGTTTGCTAGAATGTGATATTTAATGTTTTTGCCTAAGTTGTGTTAAGATAGATAAGGTTGCTGCTTTCACCTCTCTGTTAAACTTTGCTGTTTCCCCCGTCCAATCCCCGCGCCTCGTGTGCTTTCTCCGTGTCTCTGTTACCAACTCTTGCTGCCACCGATTTCCCAAACCCCTTGCTGTTTCTTCCACCCCTGTATACTTTGTCTTTCTTTCCCCCTCTCAATAGCTCCCCCACTGTGTGCTTAAACCTCTATCTAGTCCGTTGTCGCTTACCGTGCAGGGACTTCAAAGTGTCTCACTGCTTCCAGCCACACTCTCCTCTCACAGTGGTGCCACTAAATCATCACTCCACCCCTCCTTGTTCTTAACCCAGCTTTTATGTACACTTTGCTATCTACAGCCCACAAATTAAGTCAGTAATTTTCACATTGGATATTCACTTATCACCCATATTGCTGAGTAACTTTGTATGTACATTAATACATTATGTGTACATTGTATCTAAGGCACCAACAGTTAATACATTCTATTAAGATGGTAACCAGTTATATAGAATCTGCAATTTTATATTTGCATTTCTTTGTACGTTTTGCATTCTACTACACTATATCAGAGTTGTTCCTAATATAAGTTGAGTTGCTTATTACTGTACTGTACCATTGTGCTGAACCCCACTTACTGCATCCCCACTGTTAGAACTGCCCTACACGGTTCAATAAGAACCCCCCATCATATAGTCTATGTAATACCCTAATACCCCATCCATCATAATTTATTGTTAAAAATTCCCACCACTTCCTTTTTCCTTTAATAAAGAAATTAATTGGCACCCCACCTGTGTGGTAATTGCTCCCCAAGATCCCCTATACCTGCTGGCAGGGACAGAACTAACAAGAACTGTACTAGGGGAAAGGATTGGGCCCAGACTACGAAGGAGTCTAGTCTGTGAAATAAGCTTGTTGGAACGTCTCTGAAGGTGAGATTTACCTGTATTCAGTTTCTTAAATGTATTAGGTTTACAATTGTGTTTAGTTTTATTTTGCTTGGTAACTTATTTTGTTCTGTCTGTTATTATTTGAAACCCCTTAAATCCTACTTTTTATACATAATAAAATCACTTTTGTTTATTAATTAACCCAGAGTAAGTGATTAATACCTGGGGGAGCAAACAGCTGTGCATATCTCTCTATCAGTGTTGTAGTGGGCAGATCATTTATGAGTTTACCTTGTATAAGCTTTATACAGAGCAAAATGGATTTATTTGGGGTGTGGATCCCACTGGGAGCTAGGTGTCTGAGTGCTAGAGACGGGAATACCTGCTGGGTGGTTTTCAGTTAAAGCCTGCAGCTTTGGGGGTATGGTTCAGAACTGGGTCTGTGTTGCAGCAGACTAATGTTGTCTGGTTCAATGAGGCAGGGTTTGGAGTCCCAAGCCATCAGGAAAAATGGGCTCAGAGGTAGTTTCAGCACATCAAGTGACAGTCCCAAGGGTGGGAGGTGGTTGACTGAACCCATCCAGATATTCTTTCTTTTTATGATATAATAAACCTTTATATCTTCTTCTAGCACCTACTAAATTCAGAAGTAAATTAGGAGAGGGATTGTGTTTTACCGCACTAGCTATATGCAGTAGAGCAGAATTTTCCTTCACGCAGTCTGCATCAAATCAAGTGTACTTATCTTTGAAAGCATTTTTGGGATAATTAAAACCAAAATCAGTTTGTTTAGAGACAAGTGTTTGTAAGGACTTTACCAGCAAACCATATGATTCACAAATTTGAGAGGAATTCTGATACTTCATAATTATGTCTCTGAGAAATCTAACATAAGAATGGCATACTGGGTCAGACCGATGGTTCATCCAGCCAAGTATCCTGTCTTCCTATAGTGGCCAGGTGCTTCAGAGGGAACAAACCAAAGAGGCAATCATCAAGTGATCCATCCCCATCAGAGTCCTCCAATCTCCTAGATAGTTTCTCATGAATGCCAGGGGTTCACTTTAGTCTTTTGCAATCATGTTGCTCCAAAAGGATAATTAAGGCACGCCTATCCACTGGAAATAAAACTCTCTCTTAAAAAGGGCACGTTATCAATAATTATAGGGAGAGATTGATGATCACTATCTGTGCAACAAAATATAGAGATATTCCTTTGGAAGGACAAGTTGATGATAGAGAAAATAATATAATCAATAATATTATCACCATTTAATGAAATGTAAGTAAAATGTCCTCAATCTCCTGCACTTTTTCAATTTGCAAGTATCAGATCAAATATATGTAATAGAGCCTTTCATTTTTGTCCAGAGATGTTAATCACCTAATCTCTAGAGTTTAAGGCAGAAGTTGAAAAATATCCTCAATGCTTTCTTCCCCTGATACTGACTTCATTAAAGAACCCATTCAAGCATGAAAATCTCCCAATCAGATGAGCCATTGGGAATTGAAGACCTACCATATGAAATTGCTCATCCAGGCATTCCCCGAGAAAAGAGCCTGAACAGGCTATGTGTTGAGACAAACTTTCCTTAAAGCTTCTTGGGCTCTTGTTAAAGGAAACCACCTCCCCAGAGCCTTCCGGGAGGGGAGGTGGTGGGGTCAGGCATAGCAGAAAGAACTGACTCACCACTGGTGCCTCCTTCTGTGACTTATCTCTTCCTGTGGCAGCCTCTGGCTAGGCCACTTCAAAGTGTCTCTCTGGGGTAGTCCATGAACAGAAAACCAAAGGGAATTAATACAAATAAATTGAGTGAATATGAAATAGAGAGGAATAAATCCTTCTCAGGGTGCATCAGTATCTGGCTCTCCTTTCCCATCAGGGAGGGGCCTTAAGGCAGCCATCATCTGAGAAGCTCATGCCTTCACTCAGTCCTTTCTTTGGGGGCTAAAGGTCCATTCTCCTTCCTGGTCTTCCAGCAAATGAGGTGCCCTGCTCCCCTTTTAAGCTCCTCTTCCAGCTGGTGCATGCCTTGCAGGTGTGGCAGGTGGAGCTGCCTGAACCTGGAACAGCTCCTTAACCTTTTGTTGTCCAGTGTGAGGTTTTGCACTTCTGACATGCCTTAGTGTTGAACTGCCTTTTCTGCATATCTCAGTCAGCAGACTTTGTTTTATATTTTCATAATTCATTTTCTCCTGTCTCTCTTTTTGCTATTCCTTTTCTAAAAAGACTATTGAGACTTTCCTCTGTGCTTTTTCTTCCACTCTACATGATTTCACTGCTGTTTTCACATTGCTGCTACTCCCCCCGTTATAGATCTCACATCAAACACCCATCTGGTCACAGTTTCAGGAGTATCTGCACCTGTATTCCCCATTTGTGGTCCCTCAAAGGCACCCACTTAAGGGTTAAGGCTCCCAGCCATCACCTACTTAATACAATATGGTACCCCAAAATTTTGCATATAGTTGCAATATCTGTCATACAGTTCACCACAGCTATTGTAATGGATCACAACAAGGTTTATAACCTGGTTCCTAACCTAAATCAGGGGCTGGAGTCTTTCTCCACAAGACAGCTGACAGCAAAAGTTCACTAGAATTTACCATGGCTATAGGATATTTTTGTTACTTTCCACCACATGACTAGTGTTCTATCTGAAGCTCTTTTCAATGGTCTCAACCTCTAATTTCTCAATCACATAAGATATAAACCTTCTATTTTATTAACTATATGCTAGAAAGAAAATCTAACTCACAAAATCAGTTTTATCTCTTACACTTCTCTTAAGCTACCATAATAATGTCAGTAAATTCAGTATAACAACATTAATGAGCTGGTGATGACACTGTTGCAACCAAAATATTCTTGACTCACTGTGATTTTGTTAAATCAGTCCCCACAACCAAACACAAAGAAACAAAAAAACAATAAAGAAGACACAGGTAGAGGGCAAATGAAAAGAAAGATGTGTCCTAACTCCTTTAGCACCCATCAACACCTAACTGGGGGTGCGGCTACTCAGGAAGACCAGGGCATTAAAAAGCCCGCTCCTAAGTGACCAGAGAATCTAGTGAATAGAAGCAGCTTACAGGGGAGATTGTGTGTGTGTGTGTCTGTGTGTGTGTGGAGGGATAGATATTCTTAATATTCCTTAAGCTTCTTTAAACTTAAATCCAAAAACACCCCCTGAGAAAAACAAAAAACAACAAAGAAATAAGCTTCAGATGTAAGAAGAGAATGCAGGCAGAAGTCCAGCAACAGGCACCCAAGAACAGCCTTCACTATGGACTTCCAGGGAGCTGGTCATGAAATCAATTTGTCAAGTTTGACATCAGCTGTCAAATTTCCTGCTCTGTCCCAACAGCAGTACCAGCAAAGCCAACGTTAAACGTACAGGCAGGGACCACATTCAAAATGGCTAAACTGTTTTATCAAACCCCTAGAGATACAAACTTCAATAAGCTTAATATCTATTAGATCTGAGATATAGATCAGAAAACAAAAGGAAAAGGAAAGGGACACACTACAATATTCATGTCAACAGAACCAGGCCCCTGGGAGTCCTTTGGCTTTTATATCTCTCCTTTGCCCATAATTTACCACTGGTCATCATGGTAAGTACGGAAAATTCATGGAATCCTTTCACCCCAAACCCTTCCAATCATCAGGGATTTGACTTCTCTAGAAAATATTAGAATGCCAATATATAAACCAATGGTATGTCCCTGTCTAGACTATTGCTGTAATGCTCAGCAGATCTCAAAAATAGTTATTTGCAGAATAATATAGGGTTTGAAGAAGGCTACTGACAATGATTAGGGGCATAGAAAAACTTTTATATAAAAAGAGATTGAAAAGATTGAGATTATTTACCTTAGGAAGTTATTGAATGAGAAGGGACATTGCAAAGATATTTAAAATAATGAGTAGTTTAGATAAGGTAGATAGGGAGTTTCCATTCTCACAACACAAGAACAAGGGGCCACAAATGAAATTAAAAGGTGACAAATTCAAAGCTGATAAAAGAAAATATTTTTTCACTGAACAATATGTATGATTAGACTATGGAATTCATTGCCACATGAGCTTGTTGAATATAAGAACCTAGCAAGATTCAAAGAGGAATTGGATGATTATATGTGGATAACAAGAATGTCCAGAGTTACAGTATTTAATGTTAAGAAAAGGATATTGGAAGTGTTGGAAAACTATGTAATGAATTGTGTTAGTGAAATATATAAGCTAAATTATATTAGAGAAATGAATATAATAGGAAAATATAAAGGAATTTTTGTTTTCATATGTGTCCCTGCATATTCTGCATTCCAGAATTTAGCTAAAAGAGCTTCAAGGTTGTGTAAAGCATGAAACCTGTGTGTCTTACTTTGCAAAACCTTGATCTGTGTAAATAGCATATGAAACAGAATGTTAAGAGGGAATTGATAACTTCAGGTGTGCCCCAAGATAAGCTAACAAGCAAAAGCCCAAGGCCATAAAACATACTGGAAGGAGCCAGTGGGATTAACAGCAGAGAATAGAAGATAGAAATAGACTGATAAAAGTAAGTTTTAGCAGGGTAAGAAAAATGTATTTCTTTAGTTTAGTTATTGTGATTTATGCCTAAAAATGTTTTAATTGGGGTCTAGAAAGGATAGGCACACAGATGAGGTAACCGAGTAACTGAGTCTGCATAAAGGTACAGAATGGGGGATAAAAGACAATAGGAAAATGGAGAAGACACAGGGAAAGAAAGATTGCAGAGACCAGAGATATGAAAAAAGTCGCCCTGTCCCCAGCAGAGGTAACTTGATCCATTACTTTTCTAACCTTATCTGTTTTTGCTTGTACATGTAATTCATAGGTGATAATTGCATTGTCTTAAAACATACAGAATAAAGGCTACAAGAAACTATTTAAGTCTAACTTGGAGCAGATCTCATTTGTCACCCAACAGAATGGATATAAAACTCATGCTTCAGGGTTAGTCAATTTAATGAGGACAAAATCCTTGAGGGGCGTATTATCCTACATTTGCCTCCTATGGGGCTTCATGCATGTTCCTCTGAATCATCTGATGCTGGCCACTGTTGGAGATGGGATACTGAAAAAAGTTGGACAATGGATCTACTTTAGTATGGAAATTCCTATGTTCCCACAGGTGCAACTCCATTGACACTGGGGATTTTGAGTCTTCAATCACATACACCAGTGTTTTAGTGATGTAAATCCATTGTTGTCAATGTAATGATTCCTGTTTTACAGTGATGCTCAGGAATTTAGAGGAGAATCAGACCCCATCTATTATAGCTTGCATTTATTATGACTTGTTGTATATGTATTGCACTTTTAAATGAAGAAAAGTCCTCCTTCTTGCTGCAGAAACAGCTCCCATGTGGTGTTCTGATCTCTACTATAAAGGAGACATACACACCGTGCTCGTTCATGGAGACTTCACATTTGTTCTCTCTTGTTTTGTTGTTCTCTTAATATAAAATAAAGATTATTCTGACAGAATATATTGTTGTACTTTGCGCAGGGAAAAAAGCATGACGGAAATCATTAGGCCCAAACTTGACCCCAAACTATTTCAGATTTATGGGGGGTAAGCAAGTATGTCAGAAATCTTCTTTATCTATCATTAAGAAACTGATTTTTTTCCAATATTTTTTAAAGGTTAATTTGCGTGTAGACCTTGTAGGAAGATTTTTGTAATTGTATTTCCTGATAATTAGAGATTAGCATGGAAAACTAACAGTGTCCTGCATACTTCAGTAAGCCAGTGGCTGGTATATTACATTCTTTAAAGTTCATACTGTTAAAATCCTTACCATCTGAAATACGCTTCCTTTGAGGCTGTAATAAATGTTAAAATTATTTTCTGTGGCTTTATATTTGAATCCATTCTTGGTATCATTCACTATTTGACCTTCCTGAGTGATGCTAAAATGTACTGGAAGGTCAAACAGTCATGGGGGCCCACATGATGCATAAAACAAGGCAAATGAAGGCTGGATTTCTAGGCAAAATCAAAAGATTTCTAAAGAATACTGCACACTATGTGAGACCCCATGTGTACTGCTTGAAAGAACGATAAAGGGAAGGTGTCTTTGCACATATTAAATGTATTTTTTATTCTTTTGAGGGAAAAACTTGTTCACAAGCCTTGCATTCCTGTATTTGTGACCAAATGCCAAGACTTTTCAGATCTGCCAAGCTTAGAGTCTAAGATTTCAAGCCCACTTGCCAACTCAGATTTTCCATTTGGCAGTGCTGCTTTCTATTGCGCTGCCAGTAGCCAGCCCCTGGGATGCCTCTTTATGAAGTTTGGGATTTTATTTAAATTTTTGTTTTAAATACTTTCCCTTCCATGAAGATGAAAAGCAAGAATTTCAAGATAAACCCAAGCTGAGCTGAGTCCATTTTTCTACTGAAATGTCTCCAAGGCAGGGCAAGCTCAGATGGGAATTTGGACTGATTACTTGCAGTGATGTTTCTTAGATGGATACCAGTTTGTCTTGGGATTCTTGTTTCTCCACTTAGGCTTTGGTATCTGTTTTCTCCTCCTTATACATGCATAATTCCCCCTAATGTTAATGGGAGTTTTATGTGTTTATTGAAATGGAGAATGGACTTTTAAGAAACTGGTAAAATAGAACTGAAAACAAAGCTGTATCGTGACAATACTCAAGCTGGAGGAAACTGCTGCCTGCTACAGCATGTGTTTCTTGGAAAAATCCATAGAAGTGTCCAATGCTAACTGAAGAAATGTTAAGGATGTAGAATGGGATGGGAGAGAGAAAGTGTAGGGGAAGAACAGGGAGACAGTGAATTTTAATGGTAACACTATGAGACACATGGAGTGATCCTCAGAACAAAATTCTAAAATGATTTTAAACATCAAAAAAGAGGGGAACAATAGCAAAAAAGTAATAGACTAAAGTGTTTCTCATAAATCGTGCAGAAGCTTTTTCTGATTTCCTCCCTTTCAGTCACTGCATTCTCATTTGATGATGACCTTTTTGATCAAATCTAGATAACCTGAATCAAAAGAGAATTTCTCCCCATTCTCCCATCCCCAGGCGAAAATCAGTTGAGCTTTGAGAAAATATTATTGCAGCAAATAACCCGAGCATACTTATTCTTGCAATCCCCCTTCTCTTTAGAAAAGATCCATGGCTTGGCATATGAAGTGGATGACCTTTCACCCCAATTAATGTTGTTATAATGAGTACCAAAGGAAGTAATAATGTTTTGCCACTTATCAAGTGTTGCTGGGGCAATCTCTTAAATTCAAGACTTAGGTCATTGGCAGTGCTACCATGATGGCAATCACACTGCTGAGGTTTACACACTACTGCAGTTTTGAATATATGGGTCAATTTAATTCCAGAGCTATCAGCCTGATGCTTTGAGGAGCAAAACTAGTGTGATAGAAAAGGCCAAGGGTCTCTCAGATCTGTCAGAAGTCAGACTCCAAGTTTCAGCCATTTTTGATCCTGCTAAAATGGTGGGATTTTTTAAAACAATGTTTTGCCTTGAAACAAAATGGAGGTAAATAGCAGCGTGCAGCTTTATCTAATGAATGGATATAAATGGCCATGATAAAGTTTTCC
This sequence comes from Chelonoidis abingdonii, assembly GCF_003597395.2. Classification (NCBI taxonomy): domain Eukaryota; kingdom Metazoa; phylum Chordata; order Testudines; family Testudinidae; genus Chelonoidis; species Chelonoidis abingdonii. The sequence continues at coordinate 72,986,360 of NC_133771.1, forward strand.
AATTATATTTTAAAGCTTGCCAGTATTGTGTTTCTATGAGCACTGGGAAGAAATATGGAATCATTATCGTTGCTGACACAATCTTTGTGTTCTTAACAATTTTAAAGGAATGTCATAATTTTAATTGTTTAAATTAATCTGATTCTAAAACCTTTTTGTTGTCTTTTTTGTTACTGTTATTTATCTCTGATTAATTATACTTAAAAAACCTCATGGAGGACAGACAGAGAAGAAGGGACACTCAAAGCACTTTGAAATAATATTTTTAAGGAATGCTCTTGGATTTCTCATGCAAGAGCATTTAGATTTCTGTTTGAGAGCTAAGTTCCAAGGCAGAGGAATATACACCTCAAACAGGAGCTGAACAAGCAGCTACACTAAGCTGGCTAATAGCTAAATTTTTATTTACCCAGAACAGCATATGGTGAAGTTCAGCATTTAATAGATTTGCATGTGCCATTTATATAGAGGTTCCATTCCTCATGGCAATATGCTTTCTTCTTCTGGGTTTTATTATTATTGATATTTTTATGTAGTGCCAAATGTCAATGGGACTTAGGATCCTAAATTGCTTAGTCCCATTAAAAAATGTTGCTCATAAACTAGATTAATCGATTAAATTAATTAATTATAATAGATTAGAGAGAGAGAGGGATGTGCATATACATGTGTGTGCGCATGTAGTAATTTATAACTGCTTCCAATACACTATAGTCCTTTTAGAGAAAGCAAAGCATGGATGCTAGCTGCTAGGCAGACTGGCTTGCTGGGGATATCACAGAGGAAGGCAGGGAGCTGTGCAGTCTTAAAGCCTCTGGTCAGAAGACAGTGGGACAAAAGTCCCTGCCCAGAGACAGGTGACAGCTGGAAAGCTGAGTCCTGAATGGATGCTCCATGAAGGGGGGATACCGTGTTACCCTGAAATTGTGTATATATACTTTTAAAAGAATGCAAATACATTAGTATTTAAAACATGATATAAAATGTGTTGTTACTTATTGTATGTTATTTTACCACCTTAAAAGGATTACTCAATAATAGTCATAATAAAAACTTTCAGTTTCTAGTGACATATAATTATCCTCGTCTACTATTTTGTTGCCATATTTAAAGTAACAATAAACCCAGCAGGAATTCCTTCCCCAAAACTCTGGCAAAATTGCACCCCTAATGCCACTGAATAAGTGGGACTGTCCCCACCAAAGCTCTGTCTCCCCCGCCTCCCTCAGGCTTCAGATGGCTGAGCAAAAATGTAATCCTTGCAGCATGTCTGGAGGATCAGCATCTTTGGACTATTTTGGGCCAAGAGCAGAAACTACTCTTGAGGAGGAAGTAAAATGTTAAATATAATTAATCCATTTGTTATTGTGATTACTATTCTTATATCACAAAACTGTATGTAATGTGTACATAGGGGTTCAGTTTTTTCAGTATTAATTAATTTCATTGGGAACACAAGGGGATTTCTAGCAATTTTTGAGTTTTATGAAGGTGTCCAAAAATTGGGGGTTTTCAAGGCTTTCTCTTTGCCTATACTGTAATGAGTGACGTACATAGTAGCATATGCTGTAATGAGTAAACTCTTTGTAATGTTCCCTAGTGCACTTTAACACAGTACTGTATCAAACAGCACTACGTTAAAGCACACTAGGGAACCTTTAATGTGCACTAGCAGAGTCAACACATACCAATTAATGCGCAACACATTAGTGTGCTTTAGAAATCAACCCTGTACTCTTCATTATTGCTCCATGTAGACAAGCCCTTATATACAAGTAACAATTTCCAGTATTTTTCCAGTGTTTATTAAATAAACACCTATTTCTTCTTCTTTTTTTTTTTTTTTTTTTTGGTATCATGGTGCTGTATTGGGGTTTGTCAGTTAAAACTGAAAACCAGAAGCCCTAAGTGTATATTATAGTTGCACTGTGAAACTCCCTCAAAAGCAAGACATTTCAGGGTTAAGGTTTCTGGATGAAATGTGTGTTATAAATGAATACGATTATTATTATTGCTGCTATCCTTTCTCATACTTCATTAATCTCTTGGGTTCATTAGGTCATGCAAGCAACATTCATCTGTTTACCCTCTGTGAAATTAAGGAGTCACGTTAAAGGAAAGGAAGAAAGGATGGCATTCCCTTTTAGTTAAGACACAGAACTAGACATTAAGAAACTTGAGTTCCCTTTCCAGTTCTGCCACTCACTCACTAGGGGTATCTCTACATTGTAATTAAAAACCCACAACTGGACCATACCAGCTGACACAAGCCCACTGGGCTCAGCTGCGGTCCTGTTTAATTGCAGTGTAGACTTCTGGGCTTGGGCTGCAGTCTGAGATCTGGGATCCTCCCACCTTGCAGGCTCCTGGAGCTCAGGCTCCAGCATGAGCCCAGAAATCTACATTGCAATGAAACAGCCCCATAAGTCTGAATCAGCTGGCATGGGCCAGCTGCGGGTGTCTAATTGCAGTGTAGATATACCCTGTATGACCTAGGGAAAGTCACTAAATCTGTGCTTCAGTTTCGTTTTCTGTAAAATGATACTCTACCCCTCAGGTTTGTTAAGCAGCTTAATTATTTAATGTTTATAACATGCACTGAGCTCCTTAGACAGAAGTGCTATAGAAACGCAAAATGTCATGAAGAGACCCTTTCAAGGCTGGAGCTGTCAAATTTCACTTTAGCCATACAAATGCATTATTTTTAGAATTTTCACTGATGAGATGTCACAACAAACAAACAAGCAGAAGCAAGGCACTGGATTTCTTCATGCCTGCAAGCCTGCGTACACCATGCTGTCTCTTAACTTTTCCTTTCTTTTTCTATTCTTGTGGCAGACAGGCTTTGAAATATACTGACTTGTGGTCATTGTAATGCCCAGAGATTTGGAACCTGTACACATCAGACTTCCTACCTGCTTGCATGTCTGGACAGATAGCATGGAGGGACAGTAACAACATGCACAAATACTACTGCAAACCAAAACTCTTAATGCAATATGTCTAACTTTAGACAAACACAGGCAGTGACACTGTTCCTTTAAAGTCTCATGATTTTTGGATGCACCTCACATTTAATGCTCAAGAGATAAATTTCTCTTCTGCCTATGGAATGAACACTTCAGAATCTCTCTGAACCCTGCTTACTTGCCACTGTGCACATCCCTGAAGTTCACTTGGTTTCATAGACCTGTTTCAGACCTGTGTCCTGTATCATAAGTGATGCCGAAATGTCTGGTGAATGCATTTTTTGCAAATGTTTCGTTGCCTTGCCAAAACTGAGTGAACTGAAAAAGGCATTTTGTCACTCAGCCCTGCTTCTCATCCTCCACAGGAGCTGTAAACCATTTAAGGGTCATTTGAAAAGTGGCCCTTTGCTCTCTGACAGGCCTCTGAATGTTAACCTTCCAGTTTTATCTTACTAAGTCAGCATTATTAACTGCATCAATAACTGCTGTTATTTTCTCTGGTATTGTGGTGAAACTTGACATACTAATTGCAATGAGCTAATCTGGCAATGCTGTTACCTCCTTTAAGGCATTAGTTAAGTATACAGCTTTCTTTACACAAAGTGTTTGAAAGAAAAAAGGGACTGCAAAGGCAGCAAAAGGTATACTTCTGTATTGAAGAATGGATAGTATAATTATCTTAGAATGGCAGTTGGATATATTTCTGGGAACAAATTGAGAACATATGCATTATACAGTAGCTTTGTCTTAATGGCAATCTGAAATAATGATAATAATCAGGGCCGGCGCTTGCATTTAGGCGGCTTAGGCAATCGCCTAGGGCAGCAGCATTATTAGGGGGCGGCATTTTGCCGGAGGGGGCGGCAGGCAGCTCCGGTGGAGCTGCCGCAGTCGTATCTGCAGATGGTCCACTGGTCCTGTGCGGCTCCAGTGGACCTCCTGCAGGCACGGCTGTGGCAGCTCCACTGGAGCCGCGGACCATTGGACCTTCCGCAGAAATGGCTGCGGCAGCTCCACCGGAGCCGTGGGAGCGGCTCGCGGGGTGGCAAAATGGCCATGCTCCTAGGGCGCGAGAAACCCTGGTGCCGGTCCTGATAATAATAATAACACGTAGAACTTTAATGTAGAGATTTGCATTTTGAACTGCTATACAAAACATTGACAATTACTGTCTTCCCTGTGGGGAAGGTAAGTATTATTGTTCCAACTGAATACATGGGGAATCAGAGACATAGGAAAGTCAGTGACTTGGCCAGTGACAGACTTGTCTCCACAAGAAGTCTGTACAAAGATTTGAACTTCCTAGTCATGTTGGTGTGTGTTCCACTCTACCCACTATTTGTCCAATTTCAGGGCTGCTTTCTGCTGCTGCTGGGGTCTGATCCAAAACCCAGTGAATTCAGTGGAAGTCTATCCACTAACTCATTTGGCTTTCCTTGGAGAAAGACTGGGATTCGGGCCTGTAATTTGATTCCTTCCTTCCTACTCAACATACAGGGAACATGTCTATTGAGTAGGAAGGAACATTATTTCATAGTTACTTTTATGACCACAACCACAATTTAATCTGGTCACGAGATGTAAGATTAATTGTATTTGCTTGGGTGAAAAGAGCATGCAAACCAGATTTCAAATATAATTATTTTCCTATGGGAAAGATATGTATACCAGAGTGCTAGAATGAGTATTCCTTTGCTTGCACTTACCACGTTCTCAGCACTGATTTTGTGTACATGGCCATTCTGGTTAATTTAGTTTGAGGTATGGTTCACTTTCTAGATAAGAAATCCGGTTCCACACCTGTAGAACATAAGGGAATAATAGATATCAAGACCTGAGTTCGTGGGATTTAGAAAAAACATTTGATATTTATTTTCTCTGCTTCCTACATTCTGTCACCCTAATTTAGCAGCAGCTCAGTACACACAAATGAAAATGCATACACATCCTGAACATACAGAGTGGTGAAATTTACCACTGTGAAGAGAACAAACCTGTGCACCACTGAAGTCTCATTCATCTCTGTTTTGGGGACCTGAATGGTTCATGGGCCTTGCAATGGCTCTCTCAGGAATTCCACCTGTAGGGATCAACTTGACATAACTCAACAGATTTGCATCTTGATCATATTAAGTTATGGTAGTGTGAATCCCCCTTTCATGGTCCTATGATATTCTGACCCCAAAACAATCATGTTTTTTTCAGCTAATCTTTGGGAATATTTGTAGCAGCCACTGCTTCTGCCCTCTGTTAACACCAGAACAGAATGAAAAAAGGCAAAATGTTTTTGGCAAATGTTATTTTGAAATTTTGACTGTTATTCTGCTCTTATGAGTTTGCTTTCTGTGGCTATTGTAATGACTAAGTTTAATGGTAGGAATGTTCATGGACACAATTAATCTTAAGCAAATATTGGAGATTTCCTGAAGAAAGTTTGCATTGCTTTCCATGAGTTTTTTACATTGAAACCTCAATATTCTAATATGTTATACGTGTCCAATCAGTTGTATTGGAACAATTTATATAGTGGGGATGCTGAGAGCCATTGAACCAAACTTTAAACCCTGTATATGATGGAAACCACTTCAAGCCAGGAGTGTGGCAGCACCCCAAGCACTTCTAATTCCAGCACCTATGTGTCCAGTCATGATAAGCATGACTGTAGGAACAGAGAAATGATTAATAAAAATGGAGAGACAAACCATGAGGCTTAGATGACATCAAATTGTGAATATTCATTTCTTTCAACAAACAGCTTTTAATGCATTACTGGCAAGAACAACTCACAGATATTATTTAGCAAATCATTTCAAATAACCTATAAATTCAAGAAAATCATGATTTGCTGATGGGGAAAAAAGAGAAAGAAAGATGAAATAGTTCAAAACATTATTTCCAGGATGAGGATTATTCATTTGCTCTAATTAAAACATTGCATTCTTCTGTAAATGAAATACTGTAACTACCTCAGCCTAATAGTTCATATATATCTGCACAAAAATGATTGATGTGTTTCTACAATAGTCAGCCAAGACCAGGCTATCAGATAGTACTAACACAATAGGAAAGACATATACTATCAGTGTAAGAAAACAGAACTCTTAAAATGAGATTGTGCTGTAATATATGTGGATCACACAAGGTGGCAGAATGAGCATAGGGCTATCCTGGAAATAAGTAGCAATGAAGCACCATCACTTTCCAGGCTGAAGTATATCTTTGCTTGTACTACTAGCATACCAAGTGGCTTCTGCATATATAGAGGGATGGAGGGAAGTAGCTTAATACCTGCATATTTGATAATCACCCAAGTTCCTCTGGAAATTTAATGGAAATGGTTAGAACTCAATCACTACTTCTGGAAATTAAGAATTATGCAATCCTAAAGCTGCTCACATCTTCAGTTTCACTGAAAACACAGTTTATTTTCTACCATCACATTGATTCTCTAAGTGATGTTGAAATCCTCAGCTGAAGGACAGCCACAAGAACACAGAGAACATTTCGCTGTTCTGTATCGATTTATTGCTAAATTCACTCCTACTGTGAGAGTAACTTCATTGACTTTACAGAAGTGGCATTCACTTACAGCAGCTCTGAATTTTATACATACGGTGACATTCACTCCACCTGCATAAAATATTTGGACTGTATGTGGATCATGTGGGGAGCTTGGAAAGATGAAATCCTCTCAACCCAGAGCCAGAATGCAGAGTTGCAATGCAGCACCCTCATGGCTGCTTCTTCATCTGATGGACTAGAATAGCAGCTGCACCTCTTCCATGGCAGTTGTATATGGCACTGGGTGAAGAGTGCCCTTGCCCAGGGAGGTGATTTTCATAATTAGTAAGTGTTCTAAATAAAGAAAAATCACTATTGTCTTACTTTAAATATAATTGTTGATATTTAATTTTGAATATTATCCAGCATTTTAATTTACTCATGTCCATAATTGAATTAAGCATCTCATCAGGGTAGTCTTCTAAGTAAGGCGTTGAGTAGTTAGATCTATTCATCTGTCTCAATGCAATATGTTGCTATAAGCTCATTAATACTTCTTAGAGTTTATTTACCCTTCCAATCTATTCAACAGATGTTCAGCTGTTGTTGTTTTTCTACTTTGCCATGAGGTTCTTTGGCAAAAAAGTGAAATGGGAAAAAGATTAGTGACTGTTGGGAAATTTCATTTCTTTTCCTGAAGAAAATAGACAAAATTAATTCACAAAATATGATTTTTTGGGTGTTTAGGGTTTTTTTCTGAAATCTTGAAAATGAAAGCTGAGTGAAAAATCAGAATTTCTTCATGTGAAAAATTCCAATATTTTAACATTTGTTTTCATCCCTAATTGGAATGCAAATTCAAAATAGTAAAATGTTTCACAGTGTTAATGTTCTGGATATTTTCAGTTTGAAAATGGCAAGATATTTCATTTTGTAGTAGTCAACTCCATCTACTTATGGTGCTATGGTGCATCATAGGAGTTGTAGTGTGGATGCCTCATGCCGCCATTCTCCCTTAAGGGCTACATTTCTCAGCTGGGCTACATCTTCCATGTGACTCCCATGATGCAGGTCAGTCAGAGAGGAGACTGCAGTGCATCATGGGAGATGTAATCCAGCCAAGGATATGGATATTCAGAATATGTACATGTGTTTGGCAGCAACCATTTTGCTGATAAATCATTATCCATGAGTGGAGCAGGGGTGAGAGGATAAGAGAGTTCCACAATTGGAGAGTGCAAGTGGACATTAGTGGTGAGAGAGCAATGATTAAACAATAGCAGAAGTGAAGGGCAACTCTGGAACCCCCTCACTTAAGGAAGGCTAACATGCATCTGGCAGATTTCCAAATTATTAAATGAGATGATGCCTATGGTTAGGTGCACATACACATGCTGACCTGAAAAATAACTGGTGGTTCAGCATTCATAACATGAATGACAAAATAGTTAGCTTTAGCCAGTATATCCCATATTATTAAAGAGCAGTGAGTGAATGCAGGGGTGACTCATCAATGGTAGCATTCTCATACCATCAAAATATTAATGACAAATAACACACACTAGCACATGCATCATGCCATTAGATATAGATGCCTTTTGTATCATACAATACAAATGAACATGGATGGACCCTGGAAGCCTTTACAACCACGGTATGTGGAGCTAAAACATGCCGTGTCTATTGACATTTGCAGCCATCTTCTCATACTCCATATCAAAATGTTTTATGGCTGGGTATTCTGCTGCAGAACAGCCGGAAAGCAGAGAGGTGACCATATGCTATCTATACCACTATAGTGGAGATACCAAGGTGATGAGTACAAAGTATATAGTTGATAAGATAAGAAAGTACTGTATGGGTTACTTTCACTGCAAATTTGCAACATCGGTGTGTGATTGAAAAGCCTGAAGTACAAGTGCTATATATGGATGATGCCAGTGTCTGGAAAATGCACTGTGAAACTGCTCTTTATATATTGCAAGTGATTTCTAAACTTCAGACAATGACTGACAGCCTTTGTAAAGCAATATGAAGCAAAATACCTGTGAGGAACAGGAAAGAAGTCTGTGTTGATTAATGTCTGTATTGTTGCTATTGATGCTTTAGCTGCTTGTACAAAACAAATGTGTCAGTTGGCTTTGAAATAATTCGTACAGTTGAATAAAGGATGCTGGTGCCTAATCCATTTCATACTAATTGGTCCATGCCATACAGTCAGGACCTGATCCAAAGCCAAGTGAAGTCAGTAGGGTCTTTCCATTCACTTCAATAGGTTTTGGGTCAGAGCCTCTTTGTTTAAGTGCAGTAAGCCTACCACGCAGAATGCTAAGCACTAGATAGAATAAAGCCAATTTATCACCATTGGTATTTTGAGAAAGAAACAAGTATTGGTGTTCTACATATGGTTAAATAAGTCTTAGTATTAACATGCTAGTGTGCAGGGTAGCTAGAACAACATGAGCATGTCAAAATACTAGTGGTAGCTGCATGGCTATTGGGAAGTAGCACTCATAGGGATTATACTGAGGCTCTTGACACAGTGTGCTAACTAACATGTTGCTGTGCAAACTAGCGTGTCACATGACTTAGTGCAGCAGCAGACTTTCAATGGGAGTAATATCAGAGGGGTAGCCGTGTTAGTCTGGATCTGTAAAAAGCAACAAAGTGTCCTGTGGCACTTCATAGACTAACAGATGTATTGGAGCCTAAGCTTTCGTGGGCATGTGTCTGACGCAGTGGGTATTCACCCACGAAAGCTTAGGCTCCAATACATATGTTAGTGTATAAGGTGTCACAGGACTCTTTGTTGCTTTTTACTTGCATAGGCACTCTTGAAAATCCCACTGGGTGCCTAGCTGCATGTTTAGGCATCTAGAGCCAGATTCACAAAGGAATTTAGGCACCCTGCAGTCCAGTAGAATTCACAACTCTGAGTTAGGCACCCAGAATCCCTATACAATGCATGGGGAGAGTTAAGAGCCTAAGAATGAGATTCACAGCAGCTAGCATGCATAGTGGGGAAGCCATCTAAGCTAGCCAATAGGAAATTAGGACAGGTGTCCACTTATAACTTTTAGATCCTTGGTAAGGCATTCAGTCATAGTGTGGGAAGCCCAGGTTCAATTATCTCTTCTGCCTCAGGTAAAGCAGGGATTTAAAATTGGGTGTCCTCACTCTTGGAGAATGCCCTAAAGACTGGGCTATGTGGTATTCTGGGACAGGGCTTTCTCAGTCTCTCCTGATGAACCTATTCCACTGTGTATAAACAGTTAAATAGTCACTGGTGTAGCGGGACTGGAAAATGGGTCTCCTACCTCCCACATGAGGCAGTTAGAGCCTAAGTCCCTTTATGAATCTAGCCTATAAATACCTTTGAAAATCTGGTTTTTAGGAGCCTAAGTCTCATGGAAAGTCATTTTTGAAAATGGGACTTAGGCTTCTACTTTCTTTAGGTGCTTTTGAAAATATTACCTATGTGTCACAGGGCAACTGGCCAGTCTAAGGGGACTGTCTGCAGTGCTACCCCCACAGCTCCCATTATCCATGGTTCCCGGCCAATGGGAGCTGTGGAACCAGTGCTTGGGACAGTGGCAGCCTGAGGGGGAACATGCCGCTGCTTCTAGGACTTCTAATAGAAACCTGCCTGGACCCCCTGGCTAACCCAAGGTGCTGCCTGTGCTACCACTGGCTATACTGCAGTTTTTAGCACACAAACTCGAGTAGAGCTAGTGGGTATCTACGGTTACAGTGTAGACATACCTGAAGAGATCCTTTGGACAAGACTCTCTCAGGAGAGCTCACTGGGGAAAGAGGCCTAGAAGTTATGCTCCTAAAGGGAGGAGATACCTAGGGATAAAGCTATAATTAGCAGGCCACCAGGAAGGCTTGGTCACAGGAAAGGATCTCCCAAACAGTGACAGGAAGGCTAACCTGTCAGGAACTATTAGCTGTCTCAGAGAAGAGCTGCAGTTGGGAGGCCTCCATGAACCCCTGTGTAGACATATGGACTCACCCCTGCAGCACCTCCTACTGGTGACTTCCAGGAATTAGCACGTTCCAGCTCCGGAACACCCTCTGCAGGCCAGTGATCCCCCTGTCCTCTGGCCCCCATGTCCCTCCCAGACCCTGTGCCCTTGTACCAGGGGTGCTGCTCCCTAGCAGTAATCCCCTCAGTCTTAGGGTGTCCCCTCCCTGGGGAACCCCCACCCACTAGTCCCACCCCATATCAGTATAAGGCTACTACCAGTCATCATCTAGCCCTCATGCCCTGGAGCAGACTGAAGTATTAGCCTACTCATCACTGGCAAGGTTGGGTTTGGACCTGCTGCCTTGGCCTACCCCTGGGCTACCCTCTGCAGTTCCCAGTACCCATTGGCCTTATGCTAGGCCGCAGCCTGGGGCTTTCCAGGCTGGAGCACTGGAGCTCCCCAGCTCCTCAGCCTGTCCCCAGCCCTGCTTCAGTCAGGTACTCTGTCTCTAGCTCCCTGTAGCCAGGCCCTTCTCCCTCTACAGGCAGAGGAAGACTGTCTGGGCTCCTGGCTCACAGCCTTTTTATACAGGCCAGCTGTAGCCTGATTGGGGCATGGCTCAGCTGCTGCCACTTCCCAATCAGCCCAGTTTAGCAGCTCCCAGCCACAACCTTCCCCCAGGGCTGTTTTAAACCCTTCAGGGCAGGAGTGGGGTAACCACCCTGCAACACCCTGGCTTGGGGTGGGGGGTGGGATCCTTGAGCAGTGGGCAGGCTTCTGCTTGCCCCCTTCCCAGAACCCAATAGGTACACCCTGGATCTGGGGGAGGATTCTTCCCAGGTAGTGGCAAGAGGCCAGACTCCAGAGGCAGGGACCTGAATTGAGAGAACCTTGATGATGAAGGGCTTGGACAGAGGCAAGTAGTGATCTCAGGTGGGATAGATTTATGGTGAGTGACTCTGTCTCCCAGGTAAAATGCTGGGATGAAGGTTTTGCTTAAACTTTGTTGACCTTTTCTGTTAATAGATGACACCCTCCAAAAGGGCAATCTTTGATACCTAAAGGCCTGTTCGGGCTTGTCTGTGCCCCAGGTAAAGAGAAGGGAAATCAAAGCATGACTCACCTATGGTACCATGTCTGACCACAAGGACAGGTGCTGGGTACACTATGACAGAAGGTACTAAGAGTGAGACCCATGAGACACCCTTCCACCAAGAGAGGATGAAGACACAGAAATGAGCCTATACTGTCCTCTAATGTGAGCTGGCTAACCTCTGAGTTTGGCTGACAGAGAAATAGTTGCCCCAGGCTTGGCAGGGAGCATTGTGGCTATAACACTGACAAGACAGGGCTGGCTGACATGGATGTTGCAAGTGATGGTAATATATGGCCCAGACAGTTAAGTGCACAGACTGTGGATAGGAGGGACACATAAGATGGGTCTGCCCCTGGAGGAACTATAAGGATTGCTGGGTGATGCTTAAGGTTGCAACTAGGGGGAAGATTTTAACTATTAAAGGCATAGGGCCTCAGAGTTCCAGGGCCAGTGTGGCAGCCTAAGCTGATTAAAGGACAGAAGGGACATTAGCTAGGGCAAAATTAAAGGGATACCTTGGAAATCATCTGTTTTGACTGTGGGGGAAAAAAGGAATATTAGAAAGTGCTTCCACATGAGAAGTTTGGACTTTGGACCAAAGGGGTGTCACTACAGGGAAGGAAGTAGGCATCTTTTGTACTGGTCCACCAAGGGTACCCCATAAGAGATGCTCTGGAGTGTAAAAGTTCCATAGGCAGAGGGCAGCCCTGCATTTCAGATCTACCTGCCATTTGCTGAAGATACCCAGAATATAGCCCCCAGCCTCAGAACATGAGAACGTGTTGAGTTTGATAACCTGAAAAAGCCTCATAGGAAAATGCCCTGTCAGTTGCTTGTGAGGGCTGCTGGTTTCCGAGTTTGACAGAACCAGGTCTCAGACAGAACTTGAGAGCATCCCTAGGAAATACTATCATGCAATGAGATCTTTAAGGGTGGGGCTCAACAGCTGCACAATTTTCAGACCTGTGTTGGACTTGGACAAGCAAACAAATACAGCACTTGGAGTCTGGACAGAGAGAGCTAGTCACTAAGACGGTCAAAACCACTGTGTTGTGGTTAAGATTAGGGAGTTGCTTAACAGTCTAGAAAAGAAAAATGGCATTCTTTTGGGCAAAGTTTGAGTTAACCTCAGTGAAACCCAACACTTAAAAACAAAGTTCCAGGGTTTCTGTGACTATGAATGAAACAGCCCAATGGTAGGGGAGATTCATTGGGGGTAAAGGGTCAGAATGTTAGGTCTTACCCAAAAAGAATAGTAGAATCATAGAAATGTAGGGATGGACCTCGGGAAGTCATCAATTCCAGCCCCCTGTGCTGAGGCAGGATCAAATAAACTTAGATCATCGCTGACATGTGTTTGTCCAACTTGTTTTGAAAAGCTTCCAGTGATGCAGACTCCACAACCTCCCTTGGCAGCCTATTCCAGAGCTTAACTACCCTTATAATTACAAAATTTTTCCTAATATCTAACCTAAAAGTCCTTGCTGCAGATTAAGTCCATTACTTTTTGTCCTACCTTCAATAGACATGAGAACAATTGATCACCTTCCTGTTTATAACAGCCCTTAACATATTGGAAGATTGTTATCAGGTCCCTCCTCAGATTTCTTTTCTCCATGCCCACTTTATGTGAACTTTCCTCCTAGGTCAGGTTGTCCAAACATTTTATCATTTTTGTTGCTCTTCTCCACAGTCTTTCCAGTTTGTCCACATCTTTCCTAAATTATGGTACCCAGAATTGAACTCAGTAACCTGGCTGGGGCCTCACTAGTGTCAAGTAGAGTGGGACAATTACATGTCCTACATACAACACTCCTGTTAATACACCTCAGAATCATTTCAGTCTTTTTTGCACCTGCATCACATTGCAGATGCATATTCAATTTGTGATCCACTATAACCTCAGATCTTTTTCAGCAGTATTACTCCCTAAACAGTTAACCACCATTTTGTAGTTGTGCATTTGATTTTTCCTTTCTAAGTGAAGTACTTTGCACTTATCTTTACTGAATTTAATCCTGTTGAATTTAGACCATTTCTCCAATTTGTCAAGGTCATTTTGAATTCTAATCCTGTTCTTCAAAGTGCTTGTAACCCCTCCCAGCTTGGTATCATTTGCCAACTTTATAAGCATACTCTCTACTCCATTAAACAAGTCATTAATGAAAATAGTGAATAGTACCAGACTCAGGACTGACCCTGCAGGACCCCACTAGAGACACCCTCCCAATCTGACAGCACACCATTGACAACTAACTACTCTTTGAGTACGGGCCTTCAACCGCATCCACCTGATAGTAATTTCATGTAGATCACATTTGTCTAGTTTGCTTATAAGAATGTCATGTGGAACTGTGTCAAAAGCCTTGCTAAAATCAGGCTATATAACATCTACTGCTTCCCTACTATCCACTAGGTCAGTAATCCTGTCAAAGAAGGAAATTAAGTTGGTTTGGCATGATTTTGACAACTCCATGATGACTATTTCTTGTAACATTATTATCCTCCAGGTGCTTATAAATCTATTGTTTAATAAATTACTCCAGTATCTTTCCAGGTATTCAAGTTAGGCTGACTGGTCTATAATTCCCTGGGTCCTCCTTGTTCCCCTTTTTAAAGATAAATACTATCTCCAGTCTTCTGGGACCTCTTCCATCCTCCAGAAGTTTTCAAAGATAATTGCTAATGGCTCTGAGATTGCTTCAGCTAGCTGCATGACTAAAGGATGTGAATGAATGGTGTGCTAATGCCTATGGCTAAGGAGCATTTGTCTTGAAAAAAAGCTGGAGAGGGAACAGAAAAGAAAATAAATCTGCAGGTTGGTCCAGTAATTGCAATCTTCGGGGTTAAGTTGCAGGTGATGGCATGAGCATTCCTTTGCTATGCTAGAGGTGAGGATCACATAGCTAGGAGGGCAGATGGATTCAGCTTCCAAGAAATACCAGGTGGCTAGCCATTTGTAAGCCAAGGTAGGTGAGGAATTATCCAAAAGACAAGTAATCCTAGAACTCAGATTAAAGATAATGAGCAAGCCATACAGCTCATGAATGAAGTACTCCACAAAGCCTGCCAGGATATGGGTGGCTCAGCCAGACATCTAGAAGAATATTTTTTGGGACTGATAAGCCTGCAATGCCAATTAGAAGAGAGTGACCAGGAGAGCTTGGAACTCAGAGGAGAAGAGGTGCAGATCTGGGAACAGATTAAGGTGCTAGAGAAATTAAAAAAGGCTTCTCTGGTGAGGATAGAGACATGTGACAAGGGGACTACTATCTGTGGTACGATAGAGAACACAATGGTAACTCCTCAGGAGGCTGGGGTCTACACAAGCAACTGTAGTGATGACTCTGGTGCCTGGGAGGACTTTTTAAGGGGAGGAGCTGATAGTCCAGCAAAGGCACAAATGTCAACAGGCACAAATACGAACGGTGTATTCAAGCAACAGAAACTTCTATGGAGATGCAGCCAGCTCACTCAATAATAAGATGGCAAGAGTAGAAGATCAGGTTATCTCTGCTGAGAATATCACAGCCAAAAGAAGATCACAGCCAAAATACTCATGCAACTAAATGCCTTATGGGCACAAAGAGCAGAAGCCTTTCACTAGCTGGAAGAAACGCTCTCCTCAAGGGACTGAATTTTGGCATAGACCATAAAATGGGAGCAGGAATTGGCCCAAGTGAGAATAAAAGAAGCAAAGGCAGAATGATCTAGGGAAGCTTTATGAGGAAATCATTTGGTAGTATCAGATCATCAGTACCCAAGAAGGCAGTACTGGGAAGAAGACTGAGTAGTCGGGACGGCCTTAGTGAAAATACACTTGTTGAGGCAGTTCTTCAACTCTCTGAGAGGGAAATCCACTACGTTAGCAGAATAGAAACATCTGACCAAAGAGAAACTGAAATGGAAAAGGTAGAAGCTGAGTTCCACTCTCGAGCTGGAGGGGCAGAGATGGCTGTGCAGAGCCTTACCAACCTGAGATGGCTGAAAATCCTGCCCTAATGGAAAAATCTAACTCACAAGTGCTGAACCATCAAGGACATTTCCTAATGGGCAACATCATACATAGTGATGTGGCTACAGGAAGATCAGAAGTAGGTTCTCATATTTTCTTTATTGAGGATGAGAGGCAATAAACTGAGTGGTTGTGATTGGAAATGTTAACAAGAAAATAATATAGGTAAAAGGTTACCTTGACTAAGCAGGGAGTGTATCTGAGTGTATTCTGGAAGATGGCTCCCAAAGGGTCTGTGAGGCAATTTTATGCCAGTTTGCCAGCGAGAAAGTCTGGTGTTTTTGGTCACCTCTAGGATGGCCAGTAGGCTTAACTTTCACCGCATACACATTGTCCTGAATATAATATGCTGAAAAATGGGAGACATTATGGTCTTCATATGGCTCATATAGTGCTCCGAGAAGCCTAATTTGTAGTTTTCTGGTATTTCACCAGGGAAATAGAGACATGGTCAGGTGTCTAGCAGAATTCCTTCAGGCTGATAAACAGGATGTGTCGTCTGTGAAGTACGATAAAGGAAAGTAGCTAGAAGCACAGTCCAGTGTAAATGCCCAGTTAAGCAAGTAGGGATAGTGATAACAGTCCAAGAGTGCATTACAGATGTGTCTGCAGGATAAAAATGCCAGGCCAAATACATGGTGTGTGACTCGTATTGGCATAGATTGCTTGCTGATCTCTGATGGGACAACCTGGTGGGTTGTGGGTTGAACACAAGCAGCTACAGTATTCTAATGCAAAGTACATATATATGACAAGTGGTGAGTGAGAACAGAATCGAACACAGAAGGGCACATGGTGCAATTAATACTACGTCAGCTACAAAATGCTGGTGGCCGTGATAAAATAGAAATGGAAAGTAAATTAACCATTTGGCAGAGCAGAGAGGCCTGCCATCTCACCTTCAGCAATACTGAAGCTGGTAATGGTACCTTAGCACTTCCCAAGGAGGTGACAAAACCCAACTAGAAGGGCTACAACGTCTGAATTGCACCCATTGGTGCCATCGCATAGAGGTAAAGATGCTGCTCAGTTACATGATTTGCTTGAACTCCTGTTAAGGAATCTGACCTGAAGGGAGTTTTGAACAGGCCAGGGCCTGTTGGCTCTTCTGGAAGATGAACCAGAGGGAGTTCATCTGACAGGAAGACATGTGTCCAAAATGTGGTTATTGATGGACTGTCAATAAATGAAGAGAAAGATATTTACATTCAAAGGGATAGAAAATGTATCAATAAATCTTTGAGCAACTATAATACCCCCCCCCAAAACCCAGCTTCAAATGTATACATGCTGTGCGACATTTCTTTTGTGCTTTAATTTGCATTAGTTTTCATTTGTGAACCTAGCAGAGCTTGCTAAGCCTGACTTTTTTAAAAGAATTTGCCTGAGGAAGATCAGTGAATAAAATCTCTTTACTAGACAAGATTAATGTACAGGATCCAATGTACAAAGTTTTTATTAACGGATTTGGATACAAAGGTTTTGACCTGATCTGTGGCATTAGGCAGGGCTTCCCTTTCTCTTCCTCATTATTTGCTCTAACTACAAAATATTTGGCTCAAAAAATTTACCCCAGTAAGCATTAATGATAAAAAGTTTGGGGAGATAAATACTGCATTATCTTATTGCTAGCAGCCCCATAGGGCCCCTTCCCAATATATGTATCACCAGCAGTGCAAGTAGGGCAGTCCGGTTTGGTACTCTGTACCAGCAAGACTGCTGGGCTGCCCCACACCAGCTGTACCACACCCAACCCTTCAATGCAGGGTCTCCTCCATGTGTACAGCAGCCCTGCTGGAGGACAGGGCTGGGGGCAAGATTGGGGACAGTACAGCCACACCGGAGGAGCTGCTAGTGTGGGGCTGCCCGGTAGCCACATGTTCTGCTCCTTTCCCTGCTGCGGTTTCCAGGAGACCCCTGTGGTTCAAGAAGCAGAATGCCAGCAGCTCCTCTGGTGGCTGTATTGACCCAATCCATCCCCCAGCATGGCTTCTGCTGTACAGATGGAGCTGGAGAAGACATTGCTCCATGGAAGGGCAAGGGGCGGGCTCTCCCAGGAACCACAGCAGGGAAAGGAGCAGAATGTATGGCCACCAGGCAGCCCCACACCAGCAGCTCCTCCGGTGTGGCTGTACCGCCCCCATCCCCGCCCCTAGCTCTGTCCTCCAACAGGGCTGTTGTACAGATGGAGGAGACCCTGTGTGGAAGGGCTGAGGTGGTACAGCCGTGCTGGAGGAGGACAGAGGACCCTTTCCCAAGATAAAGGGGTGGATCATGGGGAGGGGACGGGGAAAGCATAGAGGCACTGGGCTGGGGGTGGGGAAGGGAGGAGTCACATGGAGGGTCACATGAGGAGGTCATGTGCCCCCCATTAGCTGCTGGCTTCCCCCCTCTCCCACTGTACCCATAAGAAATGGATTCCACTTGCACCACTGTGTGTCACTGGAGTCTCTTGGGGAATTTTGGGGAATCAAAATTAATTACAGTAAGATAAAGGTTCTGCTATATGGGCTTATCAAGGATCATTGGAAGTCCTTCAAACCAGTTTCCCATTCTTTTGGGCTTCCACCTCTGGCAAGTGCCAGTAGCAGATTATTGACCCTCTTGAAGTAAATGGAGAGAGGGAAAGGAGGAATCATGCACCTAAGGCATGGCTCTGTCCCTGTACTTCTAGAATCATGCCCTTACATCCTGACTCTCATACAGGAGATAGTGTAGAAACATTATCAGTCCCTATATAATTAAATGAATGCTTAACTGTTCTAAACTGCAGTATATTATAAAACAATTACATTTTCTTTGCATTAAATGGTAAATTGCATTCAGCTTCCTTTGTCATCTGTGTACTTCAGTTTTAAGCAATTAGAATGAATATATTGCAGCTGCGGTATCTCAGAAAATTGCAAGATGCTCTGCTGTGATTTTGGACCATCTAGTAATGTCACAGTCATAACTCCTGAACAGTTGAACACTAGAATTAGAGAGATGTGAGCATATGAGACTTTATAATCCTAACTACAACCAGTATCTGTCCATGTAATAGGTATGAAATGAATGCTCTATTTTTCAGATTGTACTTTTAACTCATTTAATTTAACTACACACTGCAAGCTATTTAATTTTAGATTGTGGATTACTTTTCTTACATTCGCAATTCATCTTTCTAATTCTAAATAAAGGTTTGTGAATGGTAATGGTAGTGATTTTGTGTGAGCTTTGATTTTTTTTCACCTCAGGACACTTTCTGAATCAAATAATACAAAATTCTTTGTTCCTTAAGATCAGTTACTAGGGGGATTCATCAGTCCTTTATTTTATTTTGTTTCATTTCATTTAAGAAGTTAAAAGATAATCCTGCTGGAAATTTTTAAACTAAAAATCTTGGGCATATCTAATTGTTTGTGCAAAACAGAAACCAAAACCTGACATTCTAGTATTAAACTTTTATTTCTAAATACAAATTACTCTTGTTTTCAGGGGAAAGTGGTAAGATAAATGCACTCAAAACTCTTTTTTAACCTAAAGATTTAGGGCCAGGTGTCAAGAAGATGTAAATTGAAATTTCAGTAGAGCTACATTAGTTTACATCAGGTAAAGATCTGGCCCTTAAGCTTAAGGGCCAGATAATCATTTATATCCTTTAAACCACTCGTATAGCACTCTTAAGGGGCCTTAAAGTCCATGGAAATTATTTTTGTGCATTTTAAAGCCTCTTTACCATGCCAGAGTGGTTTAAAGAGGCCTTCATGTAAATGAGAGTTGGGCTCAACATTTTTACCAATGTAAACACACTGAATTGGTACATGGGTGGTGTGGAATATTTTCTCCCTTTGAAGCCTGACTGTGCCAAATTCATGTGAGGGCATCTCCATTGAATCAATGACTTTTGCCAATGTGTTTGGTGACTAGAGAGGGGCTGATAGCCACCAGCATGAGGTGCACTGATGCACAGGCATGGGAACTGACTTTGAATTATTTGATGACATAGAGGAATGGGGGGCGGGGCAGAGGATGGGGAGAAAGGGAAAGTAGTGAGCTGAAACAACCACCAGAGATAAAAAAGAATTTTTTTACTAAGTGAATCACCTACATGGGTATAGCTGGAAATATGACAGCATCACCTCCCACCCCTAACTACATATACAGGTGCTACTTAGTTAAGTGGGAGAAGGTGAAAGAACTCACTCTGGAATAGGCACTCTGAAAAGAGAATGTCAAATAATAATTTGAAAAAATCTCAGAGAAGGCATATCTCATGACAGGATAAGAGCTATTTGACTTCAGGCAGCAGCATGTCATGTATGGCAACCATAAAAGTGTAGCTGTTTATGGGTGTGTGTGGCATAAAGACATACATGCCAAGCTTCAGGGTTTTTTGCATGACACATGGATTTATGCAGAGTGCAGTTGTTTACTGTTGATAAACTAGAACGTTTGATGTCTGCTCTGAAATTATAATTCAAAACAGCTAGAGAAATGAATATTATAATAGAGTCATACAGTCTGAGCAAATCCCCTTGGTCTGTGTTGCTTGTGAGGTAAGGAAATCCGTTGTCTCCACTGCAGTATCTCCCATCTCTGTCTGTGGACCTTCTGGATCTGTTTCTGTGCTGCTGAACACCATTTTAAGGGAAAGGGGAGGCCTCCAGGTCATATTGCTGCCTGGAAAAGGTGGCTGTGAAGATGGCTCAGAGCTAGGGAACTGAGAGGCTGCATGGAGGCATAAACCCTCATGCAGTCAAGCCTGGTCTCCTATGTATTTAGATGAATGTATGGGCCTTGAGGACTGAACCTCTTGTTTCTCTGTGGAGGGTATGGAGTAAATTCCATCATCCAAAAGGAAGAATTCAGAAGACCCACATGGGATTTCTCTCCTCTCCTCTTCACTCCCTTTCTCATGGATTTTTCCACAGGCATGGCTGATTGGTTCAATATAAATTAGAAATTGAGAAGACCTGTAATATAATTGAGTCTAATTCTGCGTCACTGTAAAATAGTTCCCTATAGCATATGCTCTAGCAATTTGTCCAGGAAGTGTCAAATGTTGCAAATAATAGGGATTCTGTATTCCCCTAATTTAGGGGGATCTCAGGATGTGGCAGATATGAAAGGAGAGTCAATGAAAGAAAACAGAGATGAGATTAATAAGGAGTGAGAAGAGCACTGTCTAGAGAGCACGCATTGCCTAAGTTCTCTGCTAAATTTGAATAAAATAAAATTTGGCTTGAAGCACAGCCAACTACTTAATTTTTGGTCCTGTGTAAAAAAAACTATCATTTTTTTTTTCATTTTTTGCCTCCCCCTAAACTTGATTACTGGGTACTAGATGGAATTGGAAATGCTGAAAGATTTTGAGAGGTTATTCTTGCATAATCCCTGGGCTGTTGAGAAACAGCAAATAGGCTTAATACAAATAAATAAATAAATAAATAAATAAATAAACTTCTGAACTCTTCAAGGCTCATCTAAACTAAAATCTGAAACATTTTGAGGTTAATCCAATACTTGTTATTGCCAATGTTACAAGTCTGTTTTGTGTCTTATCTCATCCCACTGACTGAGCACATGCCACTTGCTATCCGGACCCTGCCATATTGCTGAACTGATGCCTGTGGATTCTTATTCTCTGCTACTTATCCATCCAATGTTGCAGTCAATAAGTAATGTAATTTCCGGAGAAAATAATCCCTGCTAATTCCTGGTTGCTTGACAGAAAAACACTGAATAACAGAACAGTGAATAACAAATCTATCTGCTTTTCCTGTAGATTGACTGTGGGTTTTGTCTGGGTAACTGTTACAGTAGGTGGTAGATAGCAAATGGAGCTGACAGTTCAGTCTCTGAGTCTCTCTTGTCATATGGCACTTTTTGTGTTTCTTCACTTCCACTTTGTTTGTTAAAATCAAATATTTATTGAATTTTTAAGAAGAATCAACTTACAATATAATGTAAGAAGGGATTTCTCTGACAAGAAAGCAAGTAAATCTTTCCAGAAAGTTCAGGAGGATTTTAATATTAATACAGATCAAATATGGAAATTATATGGAGCTCAACAATTGTTTTACTGAGCAAGGAAGGTCAGTGGAGGCTGTCCTATGATTCGTCCTTGTTAGGATGACCTGCTGATATTGATAGCATAGAAACATGTTCTTTCTCTTGTTTAAATCCCTTCCTGTCCTGCTTTTCCTGATAGACAGGGAAAGAATGGCAACAATGTTTTATACCTATGGCTCTTTCAACAGACTTCCTATGCCTCCTATCTCTGCTCCAATGAACCCCTAGGGAACTCCTTCTCTATTTTAGTATTAATCACTACCATCTTTTTGTTCTGTATTTGTACTGCAGCTTGTATAATAGACTCCTGATTCATGGCTAGGCAAATTAATGATATAATAATAATAACCTTATTAAGCAGATTGTATTATTTATTTTTGTAATGTTGTCCACAGTTTATAGTGTTGTAATGTTACTCCCCAAAATATTAAAGTTATTTCCCCCCTGGAAAGCCAGCAAAGTGAAAGAAATTTGCAGCCTGAAATTTTTTGATAAATGTTGAACCAGACAAGATGAAAATATCAAGTACAGACACATTTTCAAAACACTATAATTGTAAAACTCCCTTTCTGATTTTAACAGAGAAGCCTATGGAAAATGTCAAGGGTCTCTCTTTAAGGACAGTGTTGAAAAACTGGGTTTATAATGGGTGGCTGGTTTCAGTCTTAAAAATAGAGTAGCTACCACTGCTTCTTTACGTTATCATACATCATTTTTCACCACTTCAGATAAGCCTGTTGCATCTGATAGTACTGAGCATTACTCTGTGTACGTGTGGGAAACAGGGTCCATCACAGTTATGTATCTAAAATCCACCCAGTCGACCATATGGTACTTAGACAACATTTTATATATCAAATATAACAAGACAGAGTACTAATGAAAATGTGTTGGCATACACAGTATTGAGATTTAGAATTAAATTATAGAATTAAGTATTAAGTCCTTTGGTAACAATGGCCCCAGACCTGCCCGGGCAACCTGGGCACATGCATGGAACTCTACATCGACAAAGTTAATAGGGTTGTGTACAAATGTTGAGGTCCGTATTAGCACAATTCTTTGCTGGATCAGAACCTCTGTTTCTATAAGTGATGCTTTGTGAATATAGCTTAATGTAAATACATTGGATGGAATTTTCAAACTTGCCTAAGTGATTTAGGCATTAGCCCATATTCGGTTGAAAGTTAACAGGGCTTGTGCTCATAAATCTCTTAGGCACTTTTGAAAACCTGATATTATGATTTATTACTATTAACATCTGGAAACATACTTAAACTTTCAGTTTAGGGCTACTCTACATGGGGACACATGAAAATTAATCTGAATTAACAAAAGGTGTGAATGTAAAGTGGATTAATTCAGTTTAAAACCACTTTAATTCTGAAAGAGAATGTACACACAGGGATTTAATGCAATTTAACCAATCCACTTTAATGCACACTTTGCTCTCTTTTAGCTTGGAATAAATTGATATTTTCAATTCAGCAGTCTACAAGAATAAATTCTCTATGAATTTTATCTCTTGTTAAAGAAACTCTTTGATGTTAAAGAAACATTTGTACATTTTTATAAAAAGTACATCCAATATTTGGAGAAAATAGTTTTATGAACTTAATTTATTCCAGACAATTTCAGGATAGGTCACTTGAAAAATTAAGAACCTGACTTTAAGCCCTCTGAAGTTAATAGAAAGACTCCCATTGACTTCCATGAGCTTTGGATCAGGCCCCAGTTACAGTTCTCCATATAAGACACAGTGACACAAAAAATACCATGAGTTTTTATTTGTCTAAGAAGCAGCTTGTGAGTCACTCAGGGAATGTCTACACTACGGCTATGGTAGTGCAGGCGGAAGGGTTTTTTTCCATCAGTGAAGATAATCCATCTCTCCAAGAGGTGGTAGCTAGGTTGACAGAAGAAACCTTTCATTGACCTAGCTGTGTCAACAAGGGGGGTTAGAGCAACTTAACTACTGTCCTCCAGGTGTGAAATTTTTCACAGCTCTGAGTGATGTAGCTAGGGGCTAGCAACCTTTCAAAGAAGAAGAGCCTTTTTTTTGGTTTTTGTCTTTGACTAAAATATTTCGAGAGCCGCATCACACACAAAGCTACTTGAAAGTTGGAATTAATCAACTAATAACTGAACATATTAAAGTTGTTACTACTCACCAATACTTTTTTGATTGAAGGTATTTATCTGATCTATTATATTTCTGACTAAACTTTTTCAAAGTGTTGGACATTGGAACATACCAGTAAAGACAGAGCACATCCGCATCCTTTTCATAAGAAATTCCAAGAGTTTTATTGGTAAACAAGAGTTGCCTTGGTAATGATCTGTTTGAATTTGAATATAAAGGAGGAGGCTGGTGCAGACGTTTTGGGTGCACGAGGGGTTGCTGGGTCTGGGAGGAACTTTGGGTGCAGAAGGGGGGTCTGACCTGGGGCAGGGGATTTGGGAAATGGAAGACAGAAGTTGCTGACTGCTGGCCCATCTCTGCACGCCCCTGATGTGGGGGGGATCAGCTCCGCACACGGCCCCACCCCCAGCACTGTCCTCACAGCTCCCATTGGCCGGGAACTAATGGGCTGGTGCTTGTGGGCGCAGGCAGTGGACGGAGACCCACTGCCCCCTCCTCCTACGGGGTGTGCAGAGATGTGCCAGCAGCCAGCTGCTTCCAGGAGCGGCATGGGGCCAGGGCAGGCAGGCAGCCTGCTGCACTGCTGGCTGGGAGCCACCTGTGATAAGCACCTCCTGGCCAAAGCCTGAAGCTCGCACCTCCTCAAAAAATGGCTGCCTGGAAGGGGACAGCCAAAGATCCGCAAGGGGGCAGCCAAAGAGCTGCAAGGTGCATGAGGCTCTGGAGCCACAGGTTGCCGAAACCTGAGCTAGGCCAATCTAATTTTAAAGTGTAGACCAAGGATAAACAATCAATTGCTATTCAACAATGTATCAATCTCCAAAGAGAAAAAAATGTCCTCTTGAATGTATTGTATATCTGTGCAGACAAGATTATTAAAGTGCATACTTTAGAGACAAGAGAACTTACCACACAGAGTCCAAGTCTATAGAGAAATATGGAACCATTATAAAAACAAAGTTATTGAAGTATGCCAGGATGAGAAATTATTGATATATGCTAAGCACATGAATCTATAAAATGGTAGAAAAATTGTATTATATATTCTGTTTGTGAAATAATATGTGGTGGTGACACTGAGCCAGAAAGGGTTAATCAACTTGTAGGCTAAATGACCCAAATTCAACCTTTAAAGACATATTAGAAAAGTATATAAATGGTAATTAGGGCCATTCTTTATGCATAGCTAACAAGGCCATGTTAGATGGACAAGAGCTTTGAAATGCTAACCTTTATTGTTAGAGAATTAGAGGTAAATACGAATTGTATTTATATGTGATAATCTATACCTTGTTAGATATTAACCATGTAACCAAATTAGTGTGTGAGTGCTAATTCACTTTTGTGTCCTACTTACATTATATTATGGGTGTGGATGGTTCAGATAACCTTAAGATAAAAAATGTAAGATATTGCAGGAAATATTACTTATATTGTCTTCAGTTTTAATTGTCTGTGCCGTAATCGAATGCCTTGATAGTTTGAGTGGATAATTGCCATATGTTAATTAATACTGCTAGTTTACCTGTGTAAACACAGGAAATAGGAGGTTTTACCTCAAAGCTGTAAGGCATTACCTATCCCGCATTCAAGGGATGCGTATTGTGTTATCATGCTGTCAAGAGGCTATAGTAGCCTGCCAGAGACCTATAAAAGAACTCTAGGACCTGGTCCTATCATCTCAGAGCTTGGTCAGGGGAAGCTTAAGTCACAAGACTGCGGTCTCCAGCTCCATTTTGGATTAGCCTACTAATTCTCATGGAAGAATTTGACCAAACTCTATATATGGACTGCCTATTGAACTATAACCTGATGAACTGATTCAGGAAAGAAGTTTTTGCAACTCAGGAGGTCATCATCTCTACTATGAAACTGACCTACTGTGAAATGCATTCATAGCTGTATGTATAATCACAATACTTTCTGTTTTTTCTTTTTTAATAAATCTTAGTTTAGTTAATAAGAATTGGCTGTAAGCCTATATTTAGGTAAGATCTGAACTATTCATTGACCTGGTGGGTAATGTGTCCGATCTCTTGGGATCAGTAGAACTTTATATATGATGAACAAGATTTTCAGTAATGCTCATCATATTTGACTTGACTGGGTTGCTTTAAGGGACCTGTATTTTTTGCTTCTGAATAATCAATATGGTATCGTAGAAGCTGTTTTCTTGCTGTCTTGGTGAACCTAAGTATTAGAATAACCACTGGTTTTGGGGATTGTCTGCCTCATTCTTTGCAGTTTTTGCCCTGATTGAGCAATCTCAGTGTGGTTCCCCAGGCACCAACGGTCACAGTTGTCATGTACTGAAGGATTATAATAATGCAAACACAGTAGGAAGCAGAGTTAAGGTAATGCTTCCAACTTTTACTTTGGCACTTTCTGTCTTTTGTTTGTAGTCTCTGGCATATAACTAATACTCTGTGAGATGCAAATATCTCCAAATAATGTCAGGAATACAGTTTTTCCTGCTTGGTTTTATTTTATAGATAGGTTTCTCAAAGGCTCATGTAGTCTAATTTTTTAAGAGGTGGAGTGGGGGATGAGGAAAGGAAAATACTGTCATCCAGAAATTTGAAACAAGCCTGTAACAACAG
This sequence comes from Chelonoidis abingdonii, assembly GCF_003597395.2. Classification (NCBI taxonomy): domain Eukaryota; kingdom Metazoa; phylum Chordata; order Testudines; family Testudinidae; genus Chelonoidis; species Chelonoidis abingdonii. The sequence goes on from NC_133771.1 coordinate 73,012,709, forward strand.
TTTATTTAAATAAGTACCCATAGATCTATCAAACTGAGCTGAGACATGCCTCAGAAGGCTCTAGCAGACTCAAAATCTAGCCATCGGATAAAGAGCTGGATAAAGAAATGCCTTCAGTTTACTCATACCTGGGAAATATTTGCTGAAATGAGTATGTGAGGAAGAGAACTAAAGTGAATAGAACCAGGGGTTACAGACATATTGAATTGCTTCATTGCTGTATTACATAGAAATATATCATTTGAAGCCTAAAGAAAAATATTCAATATTATTATAGTAGTATATAATGAAATAAAGGCTCACTCTCTATACCCCATCTCAAGATCTGAAAACTATCTAGTTTCAGATCTGAATGAGTTTTGGGGATGTTGCTTTGTTTTCACCTCCAAAAAGATGCCATGGATGTCCTAAGGGAGATATGTCAGTGGGAAAATGTTGGGTTTCCCATGTTCAAGGGCTCTGGGGTATGAGGTTCTTTCCCTACTGATTTTATCTTGAGATACACTGTAAGATTTCAGAGTGAGGAAGAACTCTCATGTTGGAGATTCAAATTCTATAAAATCAAAGCAAACTCGACATTAGATGTACATCTCAGACAAACTGATTCATTGCTTATAATACTTTTTTTTAAAATTGGCTTTGCCATGCCAGGACCAAAATATACTTCCTATAAGCTTTTATATGGTCAATCCCTGTCACTATTGACAATTGATCTCATAGCACATGAACTGGCTAAATGGTGCAAGTAGTGTTGGAATTCATCTGTCAGAACTAGACTATTCCTCTTTAATTTATTCTGACCCAAGTTTCCAGCAGCGCTGGCATAATGTCAATACTTGGTGCAAATCCACTGTAACTAACTTCCTTCCCTCTGGGTCTCATTAACCAGTTTATTCTAAGTAAAAGACAGCTTGCACATTGAGAGATGAAGTCACTACCAATGAATCAGATCTGATTTCACTGTTCTTTTGTGCTAGGCTATAGGTGTTTCTCCAAACCTATTAGCACTGATTAGAAACAAATATCAGATACAAACAGCGCTAAGCGGGGTTAGCCATTGACAATGTACAGAGAATACATATCTAGGAGTTCGGGGGGAAAGGTGTATATATTTTACTATTGTGGATTTTCAGCCTCTGCCACTCATAAGCAAAACACTTGCTATAGCAAGTAAAGATTAAACACCCAGTAATAATCAATAAAGATAGATGCTTCATTTCATAAAGTGGACTTCTTAAGAATTATTTCCATTGTATCTGTCCATCCATTTCTAATGTGTCCATGATATGTTACTTGGGGGAGCCACTGCAATCATTAGGAAGGAATCTGAGATTTTGAATCAAAGGAATGTTTGAATGCTGGAGCTTTTTCAGTTATGATGAAGACATACAATGAGAAAGATAGAAATACTTTTTGTATGATGAAGCTGGGACAAGCGTACTTTATTTCTGGGCCACGGTGCCCAATGCATACGGAATAGATTACATGAATATATATAGAATATGTACACTTCCTAGAAAGGAAATATAATCGTTGCTACGTTCACTGGGAGGTCAGTAAAACGATGTCCAGTGGCCAATTGGTATGTTGGCGGGTTTTCACAAAACACAGAGCACAAAACCCACCAGCACTTAACAGAAGCACCACATGAAGGTTGTCATCAGGTCTCATGTCATGCTTAACAGAAAATTGGCCAGAACATCATCGCCCTCCAGTCCACAGACCTTACGAACCTCAACAATTGCCTTGATATAGTCTGCATCTGAATATTGTGCACCAGTGTGGTTTCATAGCAATCATACTAAACTCCTTGACACTGAACTCAATAATGCTATGTCCATAGTGTCGGGGATGCTTAAATCTACTCCAGTTGACTGGGTCCCAGTCATAGAATCATAAAATATCGGGTTGGAAAGTACCTCAGGAGGTCACCTAGTCCAACCCCCTGTTCAAAGCAGGACCAATTCCCAACTAAATCATCCCAGACAGGGCTTTGTCAAGCCTGACCTCAAGGAAAACCTCTAAGGAAGGAGATTCCACCACCTCCCTAGGTAACCCATTCCAGTGCTTCACCACCCCCCTAGGGAAAAAGTTTTTCCTAATCTCCAACCTAAACCTCCCCCACTGCAACTTGAGGCCATTACTCCTTGTTCTGTCATCTGCTACCACTGAGAACAGTCTAGATCCTTCCTCTTTGGAACCCCCTTTCAGCTAGTTGAAAGCAGCTATCAAATCCCCCCTCTTTCTTCTCTTCTGCAGACTAAACAATCCCAGTTCCCTCAGCCTCTCCTCATATGTCATGTGCTCCGGCCCCCTAATAATTTTTGTTGCCCTCCGCTGGACTCTTTCTATTTTTTCCACATCCTTCTTCTAGTGTGGGGCCCAAAACTGTACACAGGACTCCAGGTGACGCCTCACCAATGTTCAATAGAAGGGAATGATCACGTCCCTCCATCTGCTGGCAGGTCCTATCACATATCCAGCCTCCACAGATTAGAAGAGCTGTTCAGATATCTTGCTTTCTTAATCATGTCAATGCAAATACACCTCTACCTCGATATAATGCTGTCCTTGGGAGCCAAAAAATCTTACTGCAATGTAAGTGAAACTGTGTTATATTGAACTTGGTTTGATCCACTGGAATGTGCAGCCCCGCCCCCCCAGAGCACTGCTTTACTGCATTATATCCAAATTTGTGCTATATCGGGTGGCGTTATAGTGAGGTAGTGGTGTACAAGAATCCCACTTTACCATGACCTGCAGAACCTGCTGAAGACTAGATTAAAATCCCACAACCCTCTATGGAACCGTATCAAGATCCTTACACCCAACTTTGATGCTGAGGCTCAATGGAGAGTCACATGGAACACTTTGACTGCACAAAGGAAATAGCTTGTCATTGACCCTATTGAGGAACCACCGGGTTTTGATTTATGTCAGAAAGACTGGTGCAGATTGAATTGCATCAGGACATTTCATGGGAGATATGGACAAACCCTCTTTAAATGGAAAGTGAGGCAAACACCTGTATGCGACTGTGGTTACCAGACACAAATGATAGAGCACATCATATCTGAATGTCCCCTTCATTCTTTTACTGAGGGCCTGAAGGGCATTCATCAGCTCACTGCTGCCGCAAAGTGCTGGCTATCAAATCTAGATATAAATTTGTAGTTGTTGTTACCTACCGAAGCCATACGATCGAAGAACTTCCTAGGGAAGAATTACAATTATCAGGTAAATTACAATAACATGTATTTCAGAAAATTGAAACATCTGAAAACAAATTAATATGGATAAAATTATAATGAAAAAATCTGGGACATCAGATATATACTGTAAGGGATAGCTCCCACTTGGCTTTGCAAGATGAGTTAAAATAAACAACTTCTGTTCTGATATGCTTTGGTACTGAGGTTCCCAACTCTGTTTCTGTAAACTATCTCGGTGGTGAGCTGTTGAGAACTGGCTATTCTCATGGTACTAACTCTTCTCCTTGCTTGCAGCTTCCGAATTGCATTAACACTGACTAAAAACACATTAAACACTTCTTAATATCACTTTGCCATGTAAGCAATTGGTGTAGTTTCCACAGAGAGAAAGTATTATTGTGAATGGGAGGGGAGGTGGGTTGGGCAATCATGAACAGAAGGGAAATTAGTCCATGAGAGAGTCATTCTATTAATACTTGATGCCTGTTTTATGAAATCTGAGAATGCTTGCTTTATCCCAGTTATGAAATAATAGCTTTATGAATCTCCTTTTAGCTGGCAGGACCAAATTTAGTTTTGTCTCCACCTCTACTGTTGTTATGTGGTGAGGTTTATTTTAATTATACAAGATACTTTGTTGATGGGTGTAATGTATGCAGGGTAACATTAGTACTATACTATTACTTTAATTATCCTTAACTACAAAACAGCTTAACGGTGCTCTAATGGGAAGTATTCAAGGATCTGCTCAGTGAAATATTTGAGCATACTGTAGATCTGGTAGCATTCTTTGTCTTTTGTGGAATCTAATGCTTCATTATTACACAGATACACAACACTGTATGTACTTTTCACTCACCACCTCGGTTAGAAATGGAATTAATTTGTCAACATATCTGCAGTTGGATTTATGATAAATCCGTTAAATTTATAACAACATATTTTAGGTATGGTCAAAAAATGGGTTCTTTTCTATGAATAATTTTGAAAAAAAAATTAGAAATATTTGTCAGAAATGTACTGGTGTTTGCAATGAACAATGAAAAACTGAATACATTTTGGTTTAAAAAATTGGTGGACGTTCAAGTTTTCATCAAAAATGGCTTTGATTGAAAATTTTTAACCAGCCCAGTGGGTATCATCTCTATCTTCCACTTTGCCTCCTATATTCATTTAAGTTCTTCTCCAGTTTCTCTGTCTGCAAAATGGGGATAATGATTGTAATAAGCCTCTGTCCCAAATCTGGACCTTAGCGTCCAAAATCTGGGTGCTTAGCATGAAACTCCCCCAAGCTTATTACCAGCTTGGACCTGATCTCGCTGCCACCAGACAGGAATTACAGCGCCTGCCTCGCTCTGGTCCCCCAGACTTTCCCTGGAGGGACCCCAAGACTCAGAAGCCCTGAGTCTCGCACCAAAGGGAAACCAACCCCCTCCCCTTGTCTCCTCTTTATTTCATCCCCAGCTCCCCCTCCCTGGGTTATCCTGGGCGATACTGTACTTAACTCCTTGAATGCAAGACAGAGAGGGCAATTTACCTTCCCCCGAGGCTATGCATTCAAACCTAGTCAAGCTAACACAAAGAGATTTTCCCCCTCCCTTCGTCCCTTAGCCTTAACTAGAGAAAAACCTCAAGCAGGTTTTAAAAAGAAAGCTTTATATAAAAAGAAAGGAAAAGACATAAACATATAAACTCTGCATCAAGATGACATATACAGGGCTATTGCTTATAAGAAAATATGAATAAACAGTCTGATTCAAAAAGATATCCAATTTGAAACATTCCAGCAAGGTACACACATGTAAATACAAAATACAATATAAACCTATTGCTTTTCCTTTTGTACTCACACCTTGGTAACAGAAGGGTAGAAAGAAGCTTGGAGATAGAAAGAAAACCTCTTCTCTCATAGCCGAGAGAAAACAAACAGACAGAACAAAAACAAACACCCCCAGAAGTTCCCTCCCTCACTTTGAAAAATCCAGTTTCCTGACTGGTCCTCTGGTCAGGTGTTTGGTTCCCTTTGTTAACCCTTTACAGGTAAAAGAAACATTAACCCTTAGCTATCTGTTTATGACAATGATGCTTCTTTGCAAAGTGCTTTGAGATCTACTGATGAAAAGCGCTATAAAAGAGCCAGGTATTATAATTATTATCATTGTTTTCCTCTTTCTTTTTCTTCCTCTTTCCTATTTCCTCTGTTCTCTCTTCATGCTCCCATACTATCCCTGCCCCCATGCTTCTTTCCTCTCTTCCCCTTTTTTCTGCTCTTCCCTTTCCTTTTCTTTCCTTGTCACTTCGCTGTTTCCTCTTCCACTTCCTTTTCCTTTGCTTCTTCCTTTTCTATTTTTCTTTTGAAGATGACACTGACATCAAAGGATACCGGTTGATTGTATTAACCAGCATCTTCAAAAACCAAAGGAACTAGCAACCTCCCCACCTCTAACTACTGAAAAGGATGGGGGAGGCAGGAAAAGGTGCATTATGATAGCTTTTTGTTAAAATCTGCAGCCCACTCTGAATACGATATTCTCATACTCGACTGGGAAGCCAGATTATATTGCAGGTTCAGAACCACTTTTAATAATTTTATTGCCATGATGAATATAAATATGGTTTCAAAGTTATAATATGAATTGCTTGTATCTGGGATAATTTTCACAGTTGTAGTCGACTTTTTATACAGTGTGTTCATATTGTAGTAATGTGCAAACTGTACTCAAACATCAGTGGTTAGCCCTCATATGCCTTTAAGTGAATCCATGTCAGGGCATTTATCATTTTTCTGATGTTAGTCATATTAAATACACAACCTTGCACTTATCTCTCAGCAAAGGAGAAAGTTTGTGGTCAGAGCATAGTGCTCAGTTGAAGATTTTTCACCTTTCAGCCTTGTGTGACTCTTTAACAATCTGCAGTGTGAGGTCTCTTCCTCTAATCTGCAAAGAGCTACAGAAGGCAGACAGTGTACTCAGAAAATTATACTGCACGCTAAAATGGTGAGTTTGATTCCAGCATGTCTCATAGGACTGTTGCTATAAACCAGCATCTAAAGCAGTAGCTCATTGAATTCTGGGTGCACACGCGAGTTAATAAGGATGTGCTCAGAGACTGAAGGCTGATGTATCAAAAACACCATCTCTACCACCTCAAGAGTGTTCCTAATATCACTATTTTCACCCCCCTTTCAGTTCTGTCAAATGTATCAATGTCTGATGTCATTCTTTCTCAAAAAGAGTGCCTATTAATATGTATAAGGTAAAAGAAAAAGTTCATCCCTATCCTTTAACATTTCCTCCTGGCAATTATATTTGAACGTATTACATTTGTAGTCCCCCATTAGTCTACCCCCACTAAAAAAAGGGGGCCCAGATAAATGAAATGTCATGAGGCTGTAAAAATGCATGTGAGTGTGTATAGATAGACAAACAATGAATTAATAATTTCACTGGCTCATCATATTTTGCTGCTGGATAGCTGTAGCATTTCCTAGGAATGAATAACTATTTACCTTGGGCTAGAATGAGCAAGTAGGCTGGTAACTGCACTGCCGATGAAGTGCCCAGGGAAGGAATTGAACCTCGGAGAGGCGGATGTTTTCCTTTCTCCCTCCTTGTTCAGGGAAGTACAGAGGTAATTTGCTTCACCTCTTTTCATGGTGCAGCTTACTCTGCCCCTAGCCAGTGAGTAGGAGGTGGGACCAAAGCTCCTCCCAACCTATTCCCACATCCTCTCCATTTGTTTACTCCCACGCGCACCCCCTAAAACCGAAGCCATTAGTGAAGCTGAACATTTCTTACTTGGTCGTGCAGAAGAATGGATTTAGGAGAAATTTATTCCATTTCACGGCAGAGTACGGTCTAGGGACAATTAGATAAATAGTCTCTGCGTGGAAAGCCAGCCACAGGGTTACATGCTGTGTATTTCCTTGCTTGAAATGTTTGTCTATCTATGTTTGTCTAAATGTGATCTTTGGGTATTAGTTTTCAATCTGTGACCTCCATTTGCTTGGTACTGTAAGAGATTTTATTTGCATCTGTGTGTCCCTGCTCAGTGGCACACCGTGTTGATTCAGAAAACTGTTGGTTTATCGAAAGTCTATATACATGCCCTGTACTGTACTGTTCAATCTCTGCTTGCTGAGTCAGCACCTTCCCTATCCCTGTTATCTTGCCTCTCTCTGCTTGCTTGCTTCGCAGTGCTTCTCACAGGGAACACATTACACAGATGATCCAAGATCTGCAAGATCTGATTTATTTCTGGGTGCAATTTGTGTTGTTAGTTTTAATCTATAAAGACTTAAATGGTTTGGGGCTCCTGGCTATGTGGGAAGCCTCCTGACCCTTGTGTGGCACAGCTGCAGCTGAGATTAGCTCAGGTGATTGTGCTGCATTTCCCTGGTTTAAACTGGAGGGAGCTGTTTGAAACATCCTTTTAGTGAAGGGCCTTTCATTAGAACTCATATCAGTCCCTTGCTCTGACACACCCCGAGTCTGTTGATCTTCAGGGTCAGCTACAACACTGATCTTTTCCCTGCCCCCAGGCTCTTGAGAAAGGGGTGTGGAGAGAGGGTATTTGTTAATGCTGATAACAAAAAGAAGGAGAAGAGAGCTTTATATTCTAATATGGCTTATTCTGTATCCAATGTTTATGTTAATGTAGCTATATTTGCCTAGAGTGGAAGGTTAGAGGCATATTATAAAATAAACTGAAACTGATAACTAAATAAATGATGTGATCTCAGTCAGAATCCCCTTCTGCAACTGTTGATACACAGCCAGGGGATCGTGTATTGTCTATGTCCTAAGAGCAACCATCCTCCAACTTCAGTTCCTTAAGGGCTCCACTCCTGTGAAGAGATGCATGCAGGTAAATCTTTGCAAGATCAGGGCCTTAAATTGCAAGCTCTTCAGGAAGGAGGTTGTCTTCTACTTTGTGATTGTCTAATACTTATTATAATGGGGATCCCAGTCCTGGCTGGGGCCTCTAGCTACTACTACAATAATAATAAATACTAATAAATTCCTTTCTGATCTAGCTGGGCTATTGTTTCTGGGCTCACTCATTGTAATATGAGCTTAGGTTGCTCTGCTTTGTTGAATCCCTAAAACAATTATAAACAGTTTAACTACATTAAGCTGCATGGACTAAAGGACAATCTCCTTCTCTGACCAGGAGTCCCCAGCATCGCTATGATTGTTTGCCTTGCTGCCACCAACAAAAATCATAGTTCATGCACCTTCTTTGTTGGTTCTGCTCTTGGGGACCCACTACATCATCGCAACTATAGATGGAGAAGGGGAAGAGGAGCACCCAGCAGCAAGACCCAACTCAGAAAACGGCAATAGATACAATGTGTTGCTACTCCACTTGGTTCAACTCAATAGCATCATAATTGCCTGCATTGCAAACAATCCAGTATCAGGAACAGTGAACCTTTTCTGTCTTTGTAGCCCCATGCTTTCTGTTTAAGGACAGCTAATTCTGTTAAGCTAATATTTCTAGCTACTACTGACACTTCATATATATTAGCATTCTCCCCTTCATGAATCATCAGATGAAACATCTAGTTCAGAAACAGATACAAATATTTGAATGAAAAATGTTACATAATGTCAGCATGAAGAATCATCAAGGTGTCTCGCTCCTGCTGGAGGCACCACCTGCTCAAGGAAAATCCCCTCAGCCAGCTATCAGCAGGACGGTCCAGAGGCCTAGAAGTCTTCAGGTGGTTATGAAGACATGCTTGCTTTCTCCTGGGCGGAGGTGGCTGAGACTGGAACAGAAGAGAGCTGCTCGTGCTAGTCCAGAACCCCAGGCCTCGCCCTAAGTTCTGCAATGAAATACTTGTATTGAAGCTGAATTTTTTAACTTAACGGTGCAGATAACCAAACTGAGTGTTGTTTTGAAGACTGACCTAGCTTATAGTACAGCCACCCAGATTTGAGTAGACAGCCAAATGTATACCAATAAAACTAGCAGGATCTTATTAAAGAGACAAACATTTGTCACATTTATTGTAATACCAAAATAAAAGATAACAGCAAACAACGTTGTTTGCTACTATCTATGATTACTATATATATCCATTCACACAATCATTCATACAATTCTGTATAGATATTATATTACCAGCCTAAGTTGCTTTTGACAGAATACTGGCCATATCCTGTACACAAGAGTGGAGCTGATCCAGGTCAGGTGCACCTATGCTCCTGGAGCTGGCAGCAAACCATAGACTCAAAGTTCTTAGTCTTCAGAGTCCTTTATAGGATTTTCCCTAGTCAGTCCATGAGAGTTGCTTCATTGTGCTGTTGTTAAATCAATCAGCATGTCTGGCTCCATGTTGTCAATGTTGTTTTCCTTCTTTAGGTGGGGGATTCAGTTTGCCTCCGGTCATCTGGTTGATCCACTTGACACCTTCTTCAGCCAACACTGAATTTTTCAGGCTGTAATCCCTAACCATTCTTCATTATTTAAAGTAAGCACTCATTCACATACATTCTCTATCTTAATTCCATCTATTCACTGTCCCTTTACCTTCAGGGTGTTACCAATTTATGTGAGACTCTTTGTCTTTATCATTTAAAATAAAATGAGATGAAACTTACAGAGGTGGGTCTCTATCTAACACTCCTGTTTTGGCTCACAGACCGTTACAAAGTAAAGTAGCAACTACAAGTGTCACTAAGAGAGGGCACTTAGAGTCAGTTAACCTTTAACAAGTTTTATACAACAGTATTTCTGAGCAGGCTTCACACAGACACAGCTGGTGGCTTGCAGGTTAGAGGCTAAATCTGGGGAATCACATTTATTTCCAATATAAAACTTTAGTTATAAAGTATTAATTAACATTAAATCATTTCTAAGAATAAATCATTTTTAACAATAAATAATTTTCATATAAACCATGTCTAATATAAACCTTCTTTAGTATCCCTACAAAAACTTATGCACTAAGGCAAGTTACACCTGCAGTACCACACTTGGTCCCACAGGGAGTGTTGCAGAGCAGCCCCACCCATCAGTCATTATTAGCTGTCACATTTCCTGAGGCCACTACCTTTCTGATCCCTTTATAGCCAGTTGGAGGCACCCCAAACAGTGCCAGGTCTCTAGCCATTACCTTTCTCGGGGTGGGAACTCATGTTCCTCTCCCTCCAGACCAGGGATTTAGGATGCAATTTCTCCTGCCCTTCACTGTGATCACCTTAGCAATTCTGAGTTTAGTTCAGCACCTGCCACCCAGGTATCTCTCAGGGACGAGGACGAGGTAAACTAGTGATCAGCCAAACTTCATAAAGCAAACTATTTATTTTGAACAAAAGCATTACAGAGAAAATACATCCTGAAAACAATAACAGCTAATATGCATGCCAGTCTTACCAGGTGTCACCCGTCTTCTACTTGGGATGGAGACCCTGGTAGGTCTCAAAGTCCTTCAAACCCTTTCTGCTGGGCCTGTACTTCTTTGTCACAGTCTCAGGTCAGCTCTTGGATCCAGAGAAGGTGACTTCCCTCTATATCAGGCTGGCCATTTTATACAATTCTCAGTTCTTTGTTTGCTGGGCCTCTTGAACCCATTCAAAACCAGCATATGCAATTTCACTGAGGGTACGTCTACACTGCAGGATTATTTCGAATTTGCTTAAACCAATTTTATAAAACAGATATTATAAAATCGGTTTAGCGCGTCCACACTAGGATCACTAAATCGACTGTGTGCGTCCATGGTCCAAAGCTACCGTCGATTTCAGGAGCGGTGCACTGTGGGTAGCTGTTCCGCAGCTATCCCATAGTTCCCACTTCTGGGTTGAGAGCCCAGTGCCTGATGGGGCAAAAAACATTGCCCCGGGTGGTGCTGGGTACAGCCTCACCCCTCCCTTTGTGAAGGCAGCAGACAACCTTTTGGCGACTTTTTCCCGGAGTGAATTGAGCAAACGCCATAGCACAGCAATCATGGACCCTGAGATCAGTAACGCTATCCTGACCGTTGTCAACACATCGCATACTCTCGTGCTGACTATACTGAACCATGAACTGAAAAGGCAGGAGGAAAGGAGGAGGCAGCTATTGCAGAGCGGCGACGACAGCGATGACGAGATGGAGGCAGAATTCTCCATAACTGCGGGCCCCAGCGTTTTGGAGCTACTGCTATTAACGGGTCATCTTCTACCCATTGAACGCCGATTTTGGGCACGGGAAACAAGCACAGACTGGTGGGACTGCATTGTTTTGCATGTTTGGGACGATTCGCAGTGGCTGCAAAACTTTTGCATGCGTAAGAGCACTTTCTTAGAACTTTGTGACTTGCTTTCCCCTGCTATAACATGGTTAATGTGCTATTTACAGTCTCATCTCTTTTTGTTCACGTTATAGGCAGTAATGATTAATACCCTCTTTAGAAATTCTGAAAGCATAATTGGGTTGACTCACTGGATAGTCATTGCTTTATGGTTATAAAAATAGAGTCAGTCTTGACCAAATGACAGGACTCAAGTGTATTTAAGCAGTGTACCAGCACAGCTGCTCTTATGCAGTATTCACAGTAGGGTGCCCTGCAACTACGCAACCCATGTGCTTCCACCTTATCCAGGCTACGATCCATGGTCCCCCCCCCCCCTTTTGTTGCCTGATATTATGAAAATGCGACAGAGATAAGAATCAGGACTTGTTAGTGAGATAAATAGAGAGAGCACTCATGGGCTATACAACTCATGCAGTTCAGACTTTTCTTACACAGAAGGAGAGGAGAGGCTCGTGAAGTTCAGTCCCTCAGTTTAATAAGAGACAGTTACCAGCTTTTGTACCATCAACTGGTGTACAATGAGTCTTCCATTTTACCTAGCGCCCAAGCCAGCCTCAGCAGGAGCACTCACTGCGATGACATCTACAGCTGGATGAGGGAGGAGAGGATTACTGCTCTTCACTGCTGCGCATCGCGATGCCAGCGATCAGTAACCCGGTTACATTTACAGTAGTAAGGAATGTTATTTTTCTATTTGCTTTCACGTGTTGGGGGAGGGAACGGACTGAGTTGAGTTCGGAACCACCAAAACACGTGTGTTTAAGCTAGACATGGGTCTCAAGCAGATGCAGAATATTGTCTAGACTCGCTTGGAGACCGGATAACTGAGTCCTCAGCACCCCCTCCTCCTCCAGGAGCGTTCATTTGAGTCTCTGGCTCCCTTCGTTGTCACGCAGACTGTGATCCTGAGTTATTTGTCAACGTCTTATTTCTGTTCTGTACGATGCTCTGCTACAACAGATTTGTCTCCCCATCCATGATCAGATCAGTATCTCCGTATGGTCCTGCTGGAGCTAATGTTGCATTTGACTGCTCGCCAAACCGTGCTGATCGAGCTGGATCTGGGGAAAGCGGAAATGTAATTCAAAGTTCGCGGCTTTTCTGTAGCATGCTCATCGAGTTAGATTGCGGGACCGGCAGTCAGCGGTGCACCTGGGATACCTCTGGAGGCCAATATGTCTCCGTCACACTCC